>NW_023996808.1:0-32423 GCF_015586225.1 Lucilia sericata
TACCATATTAAAGTGCAATCATAATGCTTTAAAATGATGCATAAATGACTGTCATAGCATGAAAACTGTCAATGTTATTTGCAACCATATCGGAACCTCAATTACCGCCTTTTTAAAGCTGTGAAAATAATTCTACCGATCTATCCAATTGGCATTTTCTAAAATATATTATGCAATAATTATATACCAAAACAAATGGCAACTATAATGCAAAAAAGATATATAAACGACTGTTATAACATGAAAACTATAAAAGTTATTTGCAACCATATCGGAGCCTTGAATTACCGCATTTTTAAACCTGTACCAATAAATATACCGATCTATCCAACTTTTGTAAAAATTCATTATGCCACAAATTATACACAAAATAAAGTGCAACTGTAATGCTTTAAAATGATGCATAAACTATTGCCCTAGCATGAAAACTGTCAAAGTTATTTGCAACCATATCGGAACCTCAAAAACCGCGTTTTTAAACATAGAACAATAATTCTACCGATCCATCAAATTGACCATTTTTTAGACGAACACATTATGCCACAAATGATATACCAAATTAAAGTGCAATCATAATGCTCTAAACTGATGCATAAATGACTGTCATAGCATGAAAACTGTCAAAGTTATTCACAACCATATCGGAACCTCAAATTACCGCCTTTTTAAACCTGGGAAAATAATTCTACCGATCTATCCAATTGGCCATTTTCTTAAAAATACATTATGCAATAATTATATACCAAAACAAATGGCAATTTTAAATGCTTAAAATGGTGCATAACGACTGTCCTAGCACGAAAAACTGCCAAAGTTAATTGCAACCATATCGGAACCTCAGATTACTGCTTTTATTAAACAAGAACAATAATTCACCGATCTATCAAATTGACCAATTTGTAAAACACCATTATGCTACAAATTATATACCATATTAAAGTGCAATCATAATGCTTTAAAATGATGTATAAACGACTGTCATAGCATGAAACTATAAAGTTATTTGCAACCATATCGGAACCTCAATTACCGCATTTTTAAACCTGTAATAATATACCGATCTATCCAACTTTTGTAAAAATTCATTATGCCACAAATTATACACCAAAATAAATGCAACTGTAATGCTTTAAAATGATGCATAATATTGCCCTAGCATGAAAACTGCAAAGTTATTTGCAACCATATCGGAACCTCAATTACCGCGTTTTTAAACATAGAACAATAATTCTACCGATCTATCAAATTGCCATTTTTAGACAACATTATGCCACAAATGATATACCAAATTAAAGTGCAATCATAATGCTTTAAAATGATGCATAAATGACTGTCATAGCATGAAAACTGTCAAAGTTATTCACACCATATCGGAACCTCAATTACCGCGTTTTTAAACCTGGAAAATAATTCTACCGATTTATCCAATTGGCCGTTTTCTAAAAATCATTATGCAATAAATTATATACCAAACAAATGGCAATTAATGCTTTAAAATGATGCATAAACGACTGTCCTAGCACGAAAACTGCAAAGTTATTGCAACCATATCGGAACCTCAGATTACCGCTTTTTATTAAACATAGAACAATAATTCTACCGATCTATCAATTGACCAATTTGTAAAAACACACATTGCTACAAATTATATACCAATTAAAGTGCAATCATAATGCTTTAAAATGATGCATAAATGACTGTCATAGCATGAAAACTGTCAATGTTATTTGCAACCATATCGGAACCTCAAACTACCGCGTTTTTAAACTGTGAAAATAATTCTACCGATCTATCCAATTGGCCATTTAAAAATACATTATGGAATAAGTATATACCAAACAATGGCAACTATAATGCATAAAAAGATATATAAACGACTGTAATGCTTTAAAATGCGTAAACTAATGCCCTAGCATGAAAACTGTCAAAGTTATTTGCAACCATATCGGAACCTCAAATTACCGCGTTTTTAAACATAGAACTAATTCTACCGATCCATCAAATTGACCATTTTTTAGACGAACACATTATGCCACAAATGATATACCAAATTAAAGTGCAATCATAATGCTCTAAACTGATGCATAAATGACTGTCATAGCATGAAAACTGTCAAAGTAATTCACAACCATATCGGAACCTCAAATTACCGCCTTTTTAACCTGGGAAAATAATTCTATCGATCTATCCAATTGGCCATCTTCTAAAAATACATTATGCAATAGATTGTATACCAAAACAAATGGCAACTAAAATGCAATAAAAAGATGTATAAACGACTGTTATAACATGAAAACTATAAAAGTTATTTGCAACCATATCGGGGCCTTAAATTACCGCATTTTTAAACCTGTACCAATAAATATACCGATCTATCCAATTTTTGTAAAAATTCATTATGCCACAAATTATACACAAAAACAAAGTGCAACTGTAATGCTTTAAAATGATGCATAAATGACTGTCATAGCATGAAAACTGTCAAAGTTATTCACAACCATATCGGAACCTCAAATTACCGCGTTTTTAAACCTGGGAAAATAATTCTATACCGATTTATCCAATTGGCCGTTTTCCAAAAATACATTATGCAATAAATTATATACCAAAGCAAATGGCAATTTTAATGCTTTAAAATGGTGCATAAACGACTGTCCTAGCACGAAAACTGCCAAAGTTAATTGCAGCCATATCGGAACCTCAGATTACCGCGTTTATTAAACATAGAACAATAATTCTACCGATCTATCAAATTCACCAATTAGTAAAAACACACATTATGCTACAAATTATATACCATATTAAAGTGCAATCATAATGCTTTAAAATGAAGCATAAATGACTGTCATAGCATGAAAACTGTCAATGTTATTTGCAACCATATCGGAACCTCAAATTACCTACCGCCTTTTTAAAGCTGTGAAAATAATTCTACCGATCTATCCAATTGGCCATTTTCTAAAAATATATTATGCAATAAATTATATACCAAAACAAATGGCAACTATAATGCAATAAAAAGATATATAAACGACTGTTATAACATGAAAACTATAAAAGTTATTTGCAACCATATCGGAGCCTTGAATTACCGCATTTTTAAACCTGTACCAATAAATATACCGATCTATCCAACTTTTGTAAAAATTCATTATGCCACAAATTATACACCAAAATAAAGTGCAACTGTAATGCTTTAAAATGATGCATAAACTATTGCCCTAGCATGAAAACTGTCAAAGTTATTTGCAACCATATCGGAACCTCAAATTACCGCGTTTTTAAACATAGAACAATAATTCTACCGATCCTTCAAATTGACCATTTTTTAGACGAACACATTGTGCCACAAATGATATACCAAATTAAAGTGCAATCATAATGCTTTAAAATGATGCATAAATGACTGTCATAGCATGAAAACTGTCAAAGTTATTCACAACCATATCGGAACCTCAAATTACCGCCTTTTTAAACCTGGGAAAATAATTCTACCGATCTATCCAATTGGCCATTTTCTAAAAATACATTATGCAATAAATTATATACCAAAACAAATGGCAATTTTAATGCTTTAAAATGGTGCATAAACGACTGTCCTAGCACGAAAACTGCCAAAGTTAATTGCAAGCCATATCGGAACCTCAGATTACCTGCGTTTATTAAACATAGAACAATAATTCTACCGATCTATCAAATTCACCAATTAGTAAAAACTACACATTATGCTACAAATTATATACCATATTAAAGTGCAATCATAATGCTTTAAAATGAAGCATAAATGACTGTCATAGCATGAAAACTGTCAATGTTATTTGCAACCATATCGGAACCTCAAATTACCGCCTTTTTAAAGCTGTGAAAATAATTCTACCGATCTATCCAATTGGCCATTTTCCAAAAATACATTATGGAATAAGTTATATACCAAAGCAAATGGCAACTATAATGCAATAAAAAGATATATAAACGACTGTTATAACATGAAAACTATAAAAGGTATTTGCAACCATATCGGAGCCTTAATTACCGCATTTTTGAACCTGTACCAATAAATATACCGATCTATCCAATTTTTGTAAAAATTCATTATGCCACAAATTATACACCAAAATAAAGTGCAACTGTAATGCTTTAAAATGATGCATAAACTATTGCCCTAGCATGAAACTGTCAAAGTTATTTGCAACCATATCGGAACCTCAAATTACCGCGTTTTTAAACATAGAACAATAATTCTACCGATCCATTCAAATTGACCATTTTTTAGACGAACACATTGTGCCACAAATGATATACCAAATTAAAGTGCAATCATAATGCTTTAAAATGATGCATAAATGACTGTCATAGCATGAAAACTGTCAAAGTTATTCACAACCATATCGGAACCTCAAATTACCGCCTTTTTAAACCTGGGAAAATAATTCTACCGATCTATCCAATTGGCCATTTTCTAAAAATACATTATGCAATAAATTATATACCAAAACAAATGGCAATTTTAATGCTTTAAAATGGTGCATAAACGACTGTCCTAGCACGAAAACTGCCAAAGTTAATTGCAACCATATCGGAACCTCAGATTACTGCTTTTATTAAACATAGAACAATAATTCTACCGATCTATCAAATTGACCAATTTGTAAAAACACACATTATGCTACAAATTATATACCATATTAAAGTGCAATCATAATGCTTTAAATGATGCATAAATGACTGTCATAGCATGAAAACTGTCAATGTTATTTGCAACCATATCGGAACCTCAAATTACCGCCTTTTTAAAGCTGTGAAAATAATTCTACCGATCTATCCAATTGGCCATTTTCTAAAAATATATTATGCAATAAATTATATACCAAAACAAATGGCAACTATAATGCAATAAAAAGATATATAAACGACTGTTATAACATGAAAACTATAAAAGTTATTTGCAACCATATCGGAGCCTTGAATTACCGCATTTTTAACCTGTACCAATAAATATACCGATCTATCCAACTTTTGTAAAAATTCATTATGCCACAAATTATACACCAAAATAAAGTGCAACTGTAATGCTTTAAAATGATGCATAAACTATTGCCCTAGCATGAAACTGTCAAAGTTATTTGCAACCATATCGGAACCTCAAATTAACCGCGTTTTTAAACATAGAACAATAATTCTACCGATCCATCAAATTGACCATTTTTTAGACGAACACATTATGCCACAAATGATATACCAAATTAAAGTGCAATCATAATGCTCTAAACTGATGCATAAATGACTGTCATAGCATGAAAACTGTCAAAGTTATTCACAACCATATCGGAACCTCAAATTACCGCCTTTTTAAACCTGGGAAAATAATTCTACCGATCTATCCAATTGGCCATTTTCTAAAATACATTATGCAATAAATTATATACCAAAACAAATGGCAATTTTAATGCTTTAAAATGGTGCATAAACGACTGTCCTAGCACGAAAACTGCCAAAGTTAATTGCAACCATATCGGAACCTCAGATTACTGCTTTTATTAAACATAGAACAATAATTCTACCGATCTATCAAATTGACCAATTTGTAAAAACACACATTATGCTACAAATTATATACCATATTAAAGTGCAATCATAATGCTTTAAAATGATGCATAAATGACTGTCATAGCATGAAAACTGTCAATGTTATTTGCAACCATATCGGAACCTCAAATTACCGCCTTTTTAAAGCTGTGAAAATAATTTCTACCGATCTATCCAATTGGCCATTTTCTAAAAATATATTATGCAATAAATTATATACCAAAACAAATGGCAACTATAATGCAATAAAAAGATATATAAACGACTGTTATAACATGAAAACTATAAAAGTTATTTGCAACCATATCGGAGCCTTGAATTACCGCATTTTTAAACCTGTACCAATAAATATACCGATCTATCCAACTTTTGTAAAATTCATTATGCCACAAATTATACACCAAAATAAAGTGCAACTGTAATGCTTTAAAATGATGCATAAACTATTGCCCTAGCATGAAAACTGTCAAAGTTATTTGCAACCATATCGGAACCTCAAATTACCGCGTTTTTAAACATAGAACAATAATTCTACCGATCCTTCAAATTGACCATTTTTTAGACGAACACATTGTGCCACAAATGATATACCAAATTAAAGTGCAATCATAATGCTTTAAAATGATGCATAAATGACTGTCATAGCATGAAAACTGTCAAAGTTATTCACAACCATATCGGAACCTCAAATTACCGCCTTTTTAAACCTGGGAAAATAATTCTACCGATCTATCCAATTGGCCATTTTCTAAAAATACATTATGCAATAAATTATATACCAAAACAAATGGCAATTTTAATGCTTTAAAATGGTGCATAAACGACTGTCCTAGCACGAAAACTGCCAAAGTTAATTGCAACCATATCGGAACCTCAGATTACTGCGTTTATTAAACATAGAACAATAATTCTACCGATCTATCAAATTGACCAATTTGTAAAAATACACATTATGCTACAAATGATATACCATATTAAAGTGCAATCATAATGCTTTAAAATGATGCATAAATGACTGTCATAGCGTGAAAACTGTCAATGTTATTTGCAGCCATATCGGAACCTCAAACTACCGCGTTTTTAAAGCTGTGAAAATAATTCTACCGATCTATCCAATTGGCCATTTTCCAAAAATACATTATGGAATAAGTTATATACCAAAGCAAATGGCAACTATAATGCAATAAAAAGATATATAAACGACTGTTATAACATGAAAACTATAAAAGGTATTTGCAACCATATCGGAGCCTTAAATTACCGCATTTTTGAACCTGTACCAATAAATATACCGATCTATCCAATTTTTGTAAAAATTCATTATGCCACAAATTATACACCAAAATAAAGTGCAACTGTAATGCTTTAAAATGATGCGTAAACTAATGCCCTAGCATGAAAACTGTCAAAGTTATTTGCAACCATATCGGAACCTCAAATTACCGCGTTTTTAAACATAGAACAATAATTCTACCGATCCATCAAATTGACCATTTTTTAGACGAACACATTATGCCACAAATGATATACCAAATTAAAGTGCAATCATAATGCTCTAAACTGATGCATAAATGACTGTCATAGCATGAAAACTGTCAAAGTATTTCATAGCCAAATCGGAACCTCAAATTACCGCGTTTTTAAACATAGAACAATAATTCTACCGATCCTTCAAATTGTCCATTTTTAGACGAAACATTGTGCCACAAATGATATACCAAATTAAAGTGCAATCATAATGCTTTAAAATGATGCATAAATGACTGTCATAGCATGAAAATTGTCAAAGTTATTCACAGCCATATCGGAACCTCAAATTACCGCCTTTTTAAACCTGGGAAAATAATTCTACCGATTATCCAATTGGCCGTTTTCTAAAAATACATTATGCAATAAATTATATACCAAAACAATTGGCAATTTTAATGCTTTAAAATGGTGCATAAACGACTGTCCTAGCACGAAAACTGCCAAAGTTAATTGCAGCCATATCGGAACCTCAGATTACCGCGTTTATTAAACATAGAACAATAATTCTACCGATCTATCAAATTCACCAATTAGTAAAAACACACATTATGCTACAAATTATATACCATATTAAAGTGCAATCATAATGCTTTAAAATGAAGCATAAATGACTGTCATAGCATGAAAACTGTCAATGTTATTTGCAACCATATCGGAACCTCAAATTACCGCCTTTTTAAAGCTGTGAAAATAATTCTACCGATCTATCCAATTGGCCATTTTCTAAAAATATATTATGCAATAAATTATATACCAAAACAAATGGCAACTATAATGCAATAAAAAGATATATAAACGACTGTTATAACATGAAAACTATAAAAGTTATTTGCAACCATATCGGAGCCTTGAATTACCGCATTTTTAAACCTGTACCAATAAATATACCGATCTATCCAACTTTTGTAAAAATTCATTATGCCACAAATTATACACCAAAATAAAGTGCAACTGTAATGCTTTAAAATGATGCATAAACTATTGCCCTAGCATGAAAACTGTCAAAGTTATTTGCAACCATATCGGAACCTCAAATTACCGCGTTTTTAAACATAGAACAATAATTCTACCGATCCTTCAAATTGACCATTTTTTAGACGAACACATTGTGCCACAAATGATATACCAAATTAAAGTGCAATCATAATGCTTTAAAATGATGCATAAATGACTGTCATAGCATGAAAACTGTCAAAGTTATTCACAACCATATCGGAACCTCAAATTACCGCCTTTTTAAACCTGGGAAAATAATTCTACCGATCTATCCAATTGGCCATTTTCTAAAAATACATTATGCAATAAATTATATACCAAAACAAATGGCAATTTTAATGCTTTAAAATGGTGCATAAACGACTGTCCTAGCACGAAAACTGCCAAAGTTAATTGCAACCATATCGGAACCTCAGATTACTGCTTTTATTAAACATAGAACAATAATTCTACCGATCTATCAAATTGACCAATTTGTAAAAATACACATTATGCTACAAATGATATACCATATTAAAGTGCAATCATAATGCTTTAAAATGATGCATAAATGACTGTCATAGCGTGAAAACTGTCAATGTTATTTGCAGCCATATCGGAACCTCAAACTACCGCGTTTTTAAAGCTGTGAAAATAATTCTACCGATCTATCCAATTGGCCATTTTCCAAAAATACATTATGGAATAAGTTATATACCAAAGCAAATGGCAACTATAATGCAATAAAAAGATATATAAACGACTGTTATAACATGAAAACTATAAAAGTTATTTGCAACCATATCGGAGCCTTAAATTACCGCATTTTGAACCTGTACCAATAAATATACCGATCTATCCAATTTTTGTAAAAATTCATTATGCCACAAATTATACACCAAAATAAAGTGCAACTGTAATGCTTTAAAATGATGCATAAACTATTGCCCTAGCATGAAAACTGTCAAAGTTATTTGCAACCATATCGGAACCTCAAATTACCGCGTTTTTAAACATAGAACAATAATTCTACCGATCTTCAAATTGACCATTTTAAAAATACACATTATGCTACAAATGATATACCATATTAAAGTGCAATCATAATGCTTTAAAATGATGCATAAATGACTGTCATAGCGTGAAAACTGTCAAGTTATTGCAGCCAATATCGGAACCTCAAATTACCGCGTTTTTAAACTGTGAAAATAATTCTACCGATCTATCCAATTGGCCATTTCCAAAAATATATTATGGAATAAATTATATACCAAAGCAAATGGCAACTATATTATACACCAAAATAAAGTGCAACTGTAATGCTTTAAAATGATGCATAAACTACTGCCCTAGCATGAAAACTGTCAAGTTATTTGCAACCATATCGGAACCTCAAACTACCGCGTTTTTAAAACTGAGAAATAATTCTACCGATCTATCCAATTGGCCATTTTCCAAAAATATATTATGGAATACATTATATACCAAAGCAAATGGCAACTATAATGCAATAAAAAGATATATAAACGACTGTATAACATGAAAACTATAAAAGTTATTTGCAACCATATCGGAGCCTTAAATTACCGCATTTTTGAACCTGTAAAATAAATATACCGATCTATCCAATTTTTGTAAAAATTCATTATGCCACAAATTATACACCAAAATAAAGTGCAACTGTAGTGCTTTAAAATGATGCGTAAACTCTGTCCTAGCATGAAAACTGTCAAAGTTTTGCAACCATATCGGAACCTCAAATTACAGCGTTTTTAAACATAGAACAATAATTCTACCGATCATCAAATTGACCATTTTTAGACGAACACATTATGCCACAAATGTATATACCAAATTAAAGTGCAATCATAATGCTCTAAATGATGCATAAATGACTGTCATAGCATGAAAACTGTCAAAGTATTTCATAGCCAAATCGGAACCTCAAATTACCGCGTTTTTAAACATAGAACAATAATTCTACCGATCCTTCAATTGTCCATTTTTCAAGCCACAAATGATTATACCGGTAAAGTGCATATGTTAAATGATAATCGGAAAATGTCAAAATTACCATATCGGAACTCAAATACGCCTTTTTAAACCTGGGAAATAATTCTACCGATTTATCAATTGGCCGTTTTCCAAAATACATTATGCAATAAATTATATACCAAAACAATTGGCAATTTTAATGCTTTAAAATGGTGCATAACTACTGTCCTAGCACAAACGAAAACTGCCAAAGGTAAAGTGCAATCCATAATCGGAACTCTCAGAATTACCTGGCGTTTATTAAACATAGAACAATAATTCTAACCGACTCTATCAAATTGACCTAATTAGTAAAATACACCATTATGCTACAAATTATATACCATATTAAAGTGCAATCATAATGCTTTAAAATGAAGCATAAATGACTGTCATAGCATGAAAACTGTCAATGTTATTTGCAGCCATATCGGAACCTCAAATTACCGCCTTTTTAAAGCTGTGAAAATAATTCTACCGATCTATCCAATTGGCCATTTTCTAAAAATATATTATGCAATAAATTATATACCAAAACAAATGGCAACTATAATGCAATAAAAAGATATATAAACGACTGTTATAACATGAAAACTATAAAAGTTATTTGCAACCATATCGGAGCCTTGAATTACCGCATTTTTAAACCTGTACCAATAAATATACCGATCTATCCAACTTTTGTAAAAATTCATTATGCCACAAATTATACACCAAAATAAAGTGCAACTGTAATGCTTTAAAATGATGCATAAACTATTGCCCTAGCATGAAAACTGTCAAAGTTATTTGCAACCATATCGGAACCTCAAATTACCGCGTTTTTAAACATAGAACAATAATTCTACCGATCCTTCAAATTGACCATTTTTTAGACGAACACATTGTGCCACAAATGATATACCAAATTAAAGTGCAATCATAATGCTTTAAAATGATGCATAAATGACTGTCATAGCATGAAAACTGTCAAAGTTATTCACAACCATATCGGAACCTCAAATTACCGCCTTTTTAAACCTGGGAAAATAATTCTACCGATCTATCCAATTGGCCATTTTCTAAAAATACATTATGCAATAAATTATATACCAAAACAAATGGCAATTTTAATGCTTTAAAATGGTGCATAAACGACTGTCCTAGCACGAAAACTGCCAAAGTTAATTGCAACCATATCGGAACCTCAGATTACTGCTTTTATTAAACATAGAACAATAATTCTACCGATCTATCAAATTGACCAATTTGTAAAAATACACATTATGCTACAAATGATATACCATATTAAAGTGCAATCATAATGCTTTAAAATGATGCATAAATGACTGTCATAGCGTGAAAACTGTCAATGTTATTGCAGCCATATCGGAACCTCAAACTACCGCGTTTTTAAAGCTGTGAAAATAATTCTACCGATCTATCCAATTGGCCATTTTCCAAAAATACATTATGGAATAAGTTATATACCAAAGCAAATGGCAACTATAATGCAATAAAAAGATATATAAACGACTGTTATAACATGAAAACTATAAAAGGTATTTGCAACCATATCGGAGCCTTAAATTACCGCATTTTTGAACCTGTACCAATAAATATACCGATCTATCCAATTTTTGTAAAAATTCATTATGCCACAAATTATACACCAAAATAAAGTGCAACTGTAATGCTTTAAAATGATGCAGTAAACTAATTGCCCTAGCATGAAAACTGTCAAAGTTATTTGCAACCATATCGGAACCTCAAATTACCGCGTTTTTAAACATAGAACAATAATTCTACCGATCCATTCAAATTGACCATTTTTAGACGAACACATTATGCCACAAATGATATACCAAATTAAAGTGCAATCATAATGCTTTAAAATGATGCATAAATGACTGTCATAGCATGAAAACTGTCAAAGTTAATTCACAACCATATCGGAACCTCAAATTACCGCCTTTTTAACCTGGGAAAATAATTTCTACCGATCTATCCAATTGGCCATTCTAAAAATACATTATGCAATAATTATATACCAAAAATGGCAACTAAATGCTTAAAATGTATATAAACGACTGTCATACATGAAAACTATAAAAGTTATTTGCACACATATCGGGGCCTCAAATTACCGCATTTTTAAACCTAGACCAATAATATACCGATCTCTATCCAATTTTGTAAAATCATATGCACAAAATCACAAAATTAAAAGTGCAAATGTATGCTTTAAAATGATGCATAAATGACTGTCATAGCATGAAAACTGTCAAAGTTATTCAACCATATCGGAACCTCAATTACCTTCCGCGTTTTTAACCTGGGAAATAATCTAAACTACCGATTATCCAATTGGCCGTTTTCCAAATACATTATGCAATATTAATTATATACCAAAGCAAATGGCAATTGTAATGCTTTAAAATGGTGCATAAACGACTGTCCTAGCACGAAAACTGCCAAAGTTAATTGCAGCCATATCGGAACCTCAGATTACCGCGTTTATTAAACATAGAACAATAATTCTACCGATCTATCAAATTCACCAATTAGTAAAAACACACATTATGCTACAAATTATATACCATATTAAAGTGCAATCATAATGCTTTAAAATGAAGCATAAATGACTGTCATAGCATGAAAACTGTCAATGTTATTTGCAACCATATCGGAACCTCAAATTACCGCCTTTTTAAAGCTGTGAAAATAATTCTACCGATCTATCCAATTGGCCATTTTCTAAAAATATATTATGCAATAAATTATATACCAAAACAAATGGCAACTATAATGCAATAAAAAGATATATAAACGACTGTTATAACATGAAAACTATAAAAGTTATTTGCAACCATATCGGAGCCTTGAATTACCGCATTTTTAAACCTGTACCAATAAATATACCGATCTATCCAACTTTTGTAAAAATTCATTATGCCACAAATTATACACCAAAATAAAGTGCAACTGTAATGCTTTAAAATGATGCATAAACTATTGCCCTAGCATGAAAACTGTCAAAGTTATTTGCAACCATATCGGAACCTCAAATTACCGCGTTTTTAAACATAGAACAATAATTCTACCGATCCTTCAAATTGACCATTTTTTAGACGAACACATTGTGCCACAAATGATATACCAAATTAAAGTGCAATCATAATGCTTTAAAATGATGCATAAATGACTGTCATAGCATGAAAACTGTCAAAGTTATTCACAACCATATCGGAACCTCAAATTACCGCCTTTTTAAACCTGGGAAAATAATTCTACCGATCTATCCAATTGGCCATTTTCTAAAAATACATTATGCAATAAATTATATACCAAAACAAATGGCAATTTTAATGCTTTAAAATGGTGCATAAACGACTGTCCTAGCACGAAAACTGCCAAAGTTAATTGCAACCATATCGGAACCTCAGATTACTGCGTTTATTAAACATAGAACAATAATTCTACCGATCTATCAAATTGACCAATTTGTAAAAATACACATTATGCTACAAATGATATACCATATTAAAGTGCAATCATAATGCTTTAAAATGATGCATAAATGACTGTCATAGCGTGAAAACTGTCAATGTTATTTGCAGCCATATCGGAACCTCAAACTACCGCGTTTTTAAAGCTGTGAAAATAATTCTACCGATCTATCCAATTGGCCATTTTCCAAAAATACATTATGGAATAAGTTATATACCAAAGCAAATGGCAACTATAATGCAATAAAAAGATATATAAACGACTGTTATAACATGAAAACTATAAAAGGTATTTGCAACCATATCGGAGCCTTAAATTACCGCATTTTTGAACCTGTACCAATAAATATACCGATCTATCCAATTTTTGTAAAAATTCATTATGCCACAAATTATACACCAAAATAAAGTGCAACTGTAATGCTTTAAAATGATGCGTAAACTATTGCCCTAGCATGAAAACTGTCAAAGTTATTTGCAACCATATCGGAACCTCAAATTACCGCGTTTTTAAACATAGAACAATAATTCTACCGATCCTTCAAATTGACCATTTTTTAGACGAACACATTGTGCCACAAATGATATACCAAATTAAAGTGCAATCATAATGCTTTAAAATGATGCATAAATGACTGTCATAGCATGAAAACTGTCAAAGTTATTCACAACCATATCGGAACCTCAAATTACCGCCTTTTTAAACCTGGGAAAATAATTCTACCGATCTATCCAATTGGCCATTTTCTAAAAATACATTATGCAATAAATTATATACCAAAACAAATGGCAATTTTAATGCTTTAAAATGGTGCATAAACGACTGTCCTAGCACGAAAACTGCCAAAGTTAATTGCAACCATATCGGAACCTCAGATTACCTGCGTTTATTAAACATAGAACAATAATTCTACCGATCTATCAAATTGACCAATTTTAAAAATACACATTATGCTACAAATGATATACCATATTAAAGTGCAATCATAATGCTTTAAAATGATGCATAAATGACTGTCATAGCAGTGAAAACTGTCAATGTTATTTGCAACCATATCGGAACCTCAAATTACCGCCTTTTTAAAGCTGTGAAAATAATTCTACCGATCTATCCAATTGGCCATTTTCTAAAAATATATTATGCAATAAGTTATATACCAAAGCAAATGGCAACTATAATGCAATAAAAAGATATATAAACGACTGTTATAACATGAAAACTATAAAAGTTATTTGCAACCATATCGGAGCCTTGAATTACCGCATTTTTAAACCTGTACCAATAAATATACCGATCTATCCAACTTTTGTAAAAATTCATTATGCCACAAATTATACACCAAAATAAAGTGCAACTGTAATGCTTTAAAATGATGCATAAACTATTGCCCTAGCATGAAAACTGTCAAAGTTATTTGCAACCATATCGGAACCTCAAATTACCGCGTTTTTAAACATAGAACAATAATTCTACCGATCCTTCAAATTGACCATTTTTTAGACGAACACATTGTGCCACAAATGATATACCAAATTAAAGTGCAATCATAATGCTTTAAAATGATGCATAAATGACTGTCATAGCATGAAAACTGTCAAAGTTATTCACAACCATATCGGAACCTCAAATTACCGCCTTTTTAAACCTGGGAAAATAATTCTACCGATCTATCCAATTGGCCATTTTCTAAAAATACATTATGCAATAAATTATATACCAAAACAAATGGCAATTTTAATGCTTTAAAATGGTGCATAAACGACTGTCCTAGCACGAAAACTGCCAAAGTTAATTGCAACCATATCGGAACCTCAGATTACTGCGTTTATTAAACATAGAACAATAATTCTACCGATCTATCAAATTGACCAATTTGTAAAAATACACATTATGCTACAAATGATATACCATATTAAAGTGCAATCATAATGCTTTAAAATGATGCATAAATGACTGTCATAGCGTGAAAACTGTCAATGTTATTTGCAGCCATATCGGAACCTCAAACTACCGCGTTTTTAAAGCTGTGAAAATAATTCTACCGATCTATCCAATTGGCCATTTTCCAAAAATACATTATGGAATAAGTTATATACCAAAGCAAATGGCAACTATAATGCAATAAAAAGATATATAAACGACTGTTATAACATGAAAACTATAAAAGTTATTTGCAACCATATCGGAGCCTTAAATTACCGCATTTTTGAACCTGTACCAATAAATATACCGATCTATCCAACTTTTGTAAAAATTCATTATGCCACAAATTATACACCAAAATAAAGTGCAACTGTAATGCTTTAAAATGATGCATAAACTATTGCCCTAGCATGAAAACTGTCAAAGTTATTTGCAACCATATCGGAACCTCAAATTACCGCGTTTTTAAACATAGAACAATAATTCTACCGATCCTTCAAATTGACCATTTTTTAGACGAACACATTGTGCCACAAATGATATACCAAATTAAAGTGCAATCATAATGCTTTAAAATGATGCATAAATGACTGTCATAGCATGAAAACTGTCAAAGTTATTCACAACCATATCGGAACCTCAAATTACCGCCTTTTTAAACCTGGGAAAATAATTCTACCGATCTATCCAATTGGCCATTTTCTAAAAATACATTATGCAATAAATTATATACCAAAACAAATGGCAATTTTAATGCTTTAAAATGGTGCATAAACGACTGTCCTAGCACGAAAACTGCCAAAGTTAATTGCAACCATATCGGAACCTCAGATTACTGCGTTTATTAAACATAGAACAATAATTCTACCGATCTATCAAATTGACCAATTTGTAAAAATACACATTATGCTACAAATGATATACGATATTAAAGTGCAATCATAATGCTTTAAAATGATGCATAAATGACTGTCATAGCGTGAAAACTGTCAATGTTATTTGCAGCCATATCGGAACCTCAAACTACCGCGTTTTTAAAGCTGTGAAAATAATTCTACCGATCTATCCAATTGGCCATTTTCCAAAAATACATTATGGAATAAGTTATATACCAAAGCAAATGGCAACTATAATGCAATAAAAAGATATATACGACTGTTATAACATGAAAACTATAAAAGTTATTTGCAACCATATCGGAGCCTTAAATTACCGCATTTTTGAACCTGTACCAATAATATACCGATCTATCCAATTTTTAAAATTCATTATGCCACAAATTATACACCAATAAAGTGCAACTGTAATGCTTTAAAATGATGCATAAACTATTGCCCTAGCTTAAAACTGTCAAAGTTATTTGCAACCATATCGGAACCTCAAATTACCGCGTTTTTTAAACATAGAACAATAATTCTACCGATCCTTCAAATTGACCATTTTTTAGACGAACCCATTGTGCCACAAATGATATACCAAATTAAAGTGCAATCAATGCTTTAAATGATGCATAAATGACTGTCATAGCATGAAAACTGTCAAAGTTATTCACAACCATATCGGAACCTCAAATTACCGCCTTTTAAACCTGGAAAATAAATTCTATAATTCTACCGATCCATCAAATTGACCATTTTTAGACGAACACATTATGCCACAAATGATATACCAAATTAAAGTGCAATCATAATGCTTTAAAATGATGCATAAATGACTGTCATAGCATGAAAACTGTCAAAGTTATTCACAACCATATCGGAACCTCAAATTACCGCCTTTTTAAACCTGGGAAATAATTCTACTATCTAATTTGGCCATTTTCTTAAAATACATTATGCAATAAATTATATACCAAAACAAATGGCAATTTTAATGCTTTAAAATGGTGCATAAACGACTGTCCTAGCACGAAACTGCCAAAGTTAATTGCAACCATATCGGAACCTCAGATTACTGCTTTTATTAAACATAGAACAATAATTCTACCTATCTATCAAATTGACCAATTTGTAAAAACACACATTATGCTACAATTATATACCATATTAGAGTGCAATTATAATGCTTTAAGATGATGCATAAATGACTGTCATAGCATGAAAACTGTCAATGTTATTTGCAACCATATCGGAACCTCAAATTACCGCCTTTTTAAAGCTGTGAAAATAATTCTACCGATCTATCCAATTGGCCATTTTCTAAAAATATATTATGCAATAAATTATATACCAAAACAAATGGCAACTATAATGCAATAAAAAGATATATAAACGACTGTTATAACATGAAAACTATAAAAGTTATTTGCAACCATATCGGAGCCTTGAATTACCGCATTTTTAAACCTGTACCAATAAATATACCGATCTATCCAACTTTTGTAAAAATTCATTATGCCACAAATTATACACCAAAATAAAGTGCAACTGTAATGCTTTAAAATGATGCATAAACTATTGCCCTAGCATGAAAACTGTCAAAGTTATTTGCAACCATATCGGAACCTCAAATTACCGCGTTTTTAAACATAGAACAATAATTCTACCGATCCTTCAAATTGACCATTTTTTAGACGAACACATTGTGCCACAAATGATATACCAAATTAAAGTGCAATCATAATGCTTTAAAATGATGCATAAATGACTGTCATAGCATGAAAACTGTCAAAGTTATTCACAACCATATCGGAACCTCAAATTACCGCCTTTTTAAACCTGGGAAAATAATTCTACCGATCTATCCAATTGGCCATTTTCTAAAAATACATTATGCAATAAATTATATACCAAAACAAATGGCAATTTTAATGCTTTAAAATGGTGCATAAACGACTGTCCTAGCACGAAAACTGCCAAAGTTAATTGCAACCATATCGGAACCTCAGATTACTGCTTTTATTAAACATAGAACAATAATTCTACCGATCTATCAAATTGACCAATTTGTAAAAATACACATTATGCTACAAATGATATACCATATTAAAGTGCAATCATAATGCTTTAAAATGATGCATAAATGACTGTCATAGCGTGAAAACTGTCAATGTTATTTGCAGCCATATCGGAACCTCAAACTACCGCGTTTTTAAAGCTGTGAAAATAATTCTACCGATCTATCCAATTGGCCATTTTCCAAAAATACATTATGGAATAAGTTATATACCAAAGCAAATGGCAACTATAATGCAATAAAAAGATATATAAACGACTGTTATAACATGAAAACTATAAAAGTTATTTGCAACCATATCGGAGCCTTAAATTACCGCATTTTTGAACCTGTACCAATAAATATACCGATCTATCCAATTTTTGTAAAAATTCATTATGCCACAAATTATACACCAAAATAAAGTGCAACTGTAATGCTTTAAAATGATGCATAAACTATTGCCCTAGCATGAAAACTGTCAAAGTTATTTGCAACCATATCGGAACCTCAAATTACCGCGTTTTTAAACATAGAACAATAATTCTACCGATCCTTCAAATTGACCATTTTTTAGACGAACACATTGTGCCACAAATGATATACCAAATTAAAGTGCAATCATAATGCTTTAAAATGATGCATAAATGACTGTCATAGCATGAAAACTGTCAAAGTTATTCACAACCATATCGGAACCTCAAATTACCGCCTTTTTAAACCTGGGAAAATAATTCTACCGATCTATCCAATTGGCCATTTTCTAAAAATACATTATGCAATAAATTATATACCAAAACAAATGGCAATTTTAATGCTTTAAAATGGTGCATAAACGACTGTCCTAGCACGAAAACTGCCAAAGTTAATTGCAACCATATCGGAACCTCAGATTACTGCGTTTATTAAACATAGAACAATAATTCTACCGATCTATCAAATTGACCAATTTGTAAAAATACACATTATGCTACAAATGATATACCATATTAAAGTGCAATCATAATGCTTTAAAATGATGCATAAATGACTGTCATAGCGTGAAAACTGTCAATGTTATTTGCAGCCATATCGGAACCTCAAACTACCGCGTTTTTAAAGCTGTGAAAATAATTCTACCGATCTATCCAATTGGCCATTTTCCAAAAATACATTATGGAATAAGTTATATACCAAAGCAAATGGCAACTATAATGCAATAAAAAGATATATAAACGACTGTTATAACATGAAAACTATAAAAGTTATTTGCAACCATATCGGAGCCTTAAATTACCGCATTTTTAAACCTGTACCAATAAATATACCGATCTATCCAACTTTTGTAAAAATTCATTATGCCACAAATTATACACCAAAATAAAGTGCAACTGTAATGCTTTAAAATGATGCATAAACTATTGCCCTAGCATGAAAACTGTCAAAGTTATTTGCAACCATATCGGAACCTCAAATTACCGCGTTTTTAAACATAGAACAATAATTCTACCGATCCTTCAAATTGACCATTTTTTAGACGAACACATTGTGCCACAAATGATATACCAAATTAAAGTGCAATCATAATGCTTTAAAATGATGCATAAATGACTGTCATAGCATGAAAACTGTCAAAGTTATTCACAACCATATCGGAACCTCAAATTACCGCCTTTTTAAACCTGGGAAAATAATTCTATCCGATCTATCCAATTGGCCATTTTCTAAAAATACATTATGCAATAAATTATATACCAAAACAAATGGCAATTTTAATGCTTTAAAATGGTGCATAAACGACTGTCCTAGCACGAAAACTGCCAAAGTTAATTGCAAGCCATATCGGAACCTCAGATTACCTGCGTTTATTAAACATAGAACAATAATTCTACCGATCTATCAAATTGACCAATTTGTAAAAACACACATTATGCTACAAATTATATACCATATTAAAGTGCAATCATAATGCTTTAAAATGATGCATAAATGACTGTCATAGCATGAAAACTGTCAATGTTATTTGCAGCCATATCGGAACCTCAAATTACCGCCTTTTTAAAGCTGTGAAAATAATTCTACCGATCTATCCAATTGGCCATTTTCTAAAAATATATTATGCAATAAATTATATACCAAACAAATGGCAACTATAATGCAATAAAAAGATATATAAACGACTGTTATAACATGAAAACTATAAAAGTTATTTGCAACCATATCGGAGCCTTGAATTACCGCATTTTTAAACCTGTACCAATAAATATACCGATCTATCCAACTTTTGTAAAAATTCATTATGCCACAAATTATACACCAAAATAAAGTGCAACTGTAATGCTTTAAAATGATGCATAAACTATTGCCCTAGCATGAAAACTGTCAAAGTTATTTGCAACCATATCGGAACCTCAAATTACCGCGTTTTTAAACATAGAACAATAATTCTACCGATCCTTCAAATTGACCATTTTTTAGACGAACACATTGTGCCACAAATGATATACCAAATTAAAGTGCAATCATAATGCTTTAAAATGATGCATAAATGACTGTCATAGCATGAAAACTGTCAAAGTTATTCACAACCATATCGGAACCTCAAATTACCGCCTTTTTAAACCTGGGAAAATAATTCTACCGATCTATCCAATTGGCCATTTTCTAAAAATACATTATGCAATAAATTATATACCAAAACAAATGGCAATTTTAATGCTTTAAAATGGTGCATAAACGACTGTCCTAGCACGAAAACTGCCAAAGTTAATTGCAACCATATCGGAACCTCAGATTACTGCTTTTATTAAACATAGAACAATAATTCTACCGATCTATCAAATTGACCAATTTGTAAAAATACACATTATGCTACAAATGATATACCATATTAAAGTGCAATCATAATGCTTTAAAATGATGCATAAATGACTGTCATAGCGTGAAAACTGTCAATGTTATTTGCAGCCATATCGGAACCTCAAACTACCGCGTTTTTAAAGCTGTGAAAATAATTCTACCGATCTATCCAATTGGCCATTTTCCAAAAATACATTATGGAATAAGTTATATACCAAAGCAAATGGCAACTATAATGCAATAAAAAGATATATAAACGACTGTTATAACATGAAAACTATAAAAGTTATTTGCAACCATATCGGAGCCTTAAATTACCGCATTTTTGAACCTGTACCAATAAATATACCGATCTATCCAATTTTTGTAAAATTTCATTATGCCACAAATTATACACCAAAATAAAGTGCAACTGTAATGCTTTAAAATGATGCATAAACTATTGCCCTAGCATGAAAACTGTCAAAGTTATTTGCAACCATATCGGAACCTCAAATTACCGCGTTTTTAAACATAGAACAATAATTCTACCGATCCTTCAAATTGACCATTTTTTAGACGAACACATTGTGCCACAAATGATATACCAAATTAAAGTGCAATCATAATGCTTTAAAATGATGCATAAATGACTGTCATAGCATGAAAACTGTCAAAGTTATTCACAACCATATCGGAACCTCAAATTACCGCCTTTTTAAACCTGGGAAAATAATTCTACCGATCTATCCAATTGGCCATTTTCTAAAAATACATTATGCAATAAATTATATACCAAAACAAATGGCAATTTTAATGCTTTAAAATGGTGCATAAACGACTGTCCTAGCACGAAAACTGCCAAAGTTAATTGCAACCATATCGGAACCTCAGATTACCGCGTTTATTAAACATAGAACAATAATTCTACCGATCTATCAAATTGACCAATTTGTAAAAATACACATTATGCTACAAATGATATACCATATTAAAGTGCAATCATAATGCTTTAAAATGATGCATAAATGACTGTCATAGCGTGAAAACTGTCAATGTTATTTGCAGCCATATCGGAACCTCAAACTACCGCGTTTTTAAAGCTGTGAAAATAATTCTACCGATCTATCCAATTGGCCATTTTCCAAAAATACATTATGGAATAAGTTATATACCAAAGCAAATGGCAACTATAATGCAATAAAAAGATATATAAACGACTGTTATAACATGAAAACTATAAAAGTTATTTGCAACCATATCGGAGCCTTAAATTACCGCATTTTTGAACCTGTACCAATAAATATACCGATCTATCCAATTTTGTAAAAATTCATTATGCCACAAATTATACACCAAAATAAAGTGCAACTGTAATGCTTTAAAATGATGCGTAAACTAATGCCCTAGCATGAAAACTGTCAAAGTTATTTGCAACCATATCGGAACCTCAAATTACCGCGTTTTTAAACATAGAACAATAATTCTACCGATCCATCAAATTGACCATTTTTTAGACGAACACATTATGCCACAAATGATATACCAAATTAAAGTGCAATCATAATGCTCTAAACTGATGCATAAATGACTGTCATAGCATGAAAACTGTCAAAGTAATTCACAACCATATCGGAACCTCAAATTACCGCCTTTTTAAACCTGGGAAAATAATTCTATCGATCTATCCAATTGGCCATCTTCTAAAAATACATTATGCAATAGATTGTATACCAAAACAAATGGCAACTAAATGCAATAAAAAGATGTATAAACGACTGTTATAACATGAAAACTATAAAAGTTATTTGCAACCATATCGGGGCCTTAAATTACCGCATTTTTAAACCTGTACCAATAAATATACCGATCTATCCAATTTTTGTAAAAATTCATTATGCCACAAATTATACACCAAAATAAAGTGCAACTGTAATGCTTTAAAATGATGCATAAACTATTGCCCTAGCATGAAAACTGTCAAAGTTATTTGCAACCATATCGGAACCTCAAATTACCGCGTTTTTAAACATAGAACAATAATTCTACCGATCCTTCAAATTGACCATTTTTTAGACGAACACATTGTGCCACAAATGATATACCAAATTAAAGTGCAATCATAATGCTTTAAAATGATGCATAAATGACTGTCATAGCATGAAAACTGTCAAAGTTATTCACAACCATATCGGAACCTCAAATTACCGCCTTTTTAAACCTGGGAAAATAATTCTACCGATCTATCCAATTGGCCATTTTCTAAAAATACATTATGCAATAAATTATATACCAAAACAAATGGCAATTTTAATGCTTTAAAATGGTGCATAAACGACTGTCCTAGCACGAAAACTGCCAAAGTTAATTGCAACCATATCGGAACCTCAGATTACTGCTTTATTAAACATAGAACAATAATTCTACCGATCTATCAAATTGACCAATTTAGTAAAAACACACATTATGCTACAAATTATATACCATATTAAAGTGCAATCATAATGCTTTAAAATGATGCATAAATGACTGTCATAGCATGAAAACTGTCAATGTTATTTGCAACCATATCGGAACCTCAAATTACCGCCTTTTTAAAGCTGTGAAAATAATTCTACCGATCTATCCAATTGGCCATTTTCTAAAAATATATTATGCAATAAATTATATACCAAAACAAATGGCAACTATAATGCAATAAAAAGATATATAAACGACTGTTATAACATGAAAACTATAAAAGTTATTTGCAACCATATCGGAGCCTTGAATTACCGCATTTTTAAACCTGTACCAATAAATATACCGATCTATCCAACTTTTGTAAAAATTCATTATGCCACAAATTATACACCAAAATAAAGTGCAACTGTAATGCTTTAAAATGATGCATAAACTATTGCCCTAGCATGAAAACTGTCAAAGTTATTTGCAACCATATCGGAACCTCAAATTACCGCGTTTTTAAACATAGAACAATAATTCTACCGATCCTTCAAATTGACCATTTTTTAGACGAACACATTGTGCCACAAATGATATACCAAATTAAAGTGCAATCATAATGCTTTAAAATGATGCATAAATGACTGTCATAGCATGAAAACTGTCAAAGTTATTCACAACCATATCGGAACCTCAAATTACCGCCTTTTTAAACCTGGGAAAATAATTCTACCGATCTATCCAATTGGCCATTTTCTAAAAATACATTATGCAATAAATTATATACCAAAACAAATGGCAATTTTAATGCTTTAAAATGGTGCATAAACGACTGTCCTAGCACGAAAACTGCCAAAGTTAATTGCAACCATATCGGAACCTCAGATTACTGCGTTTATTAAACATAGAACAATAATTCTACCGATCTATCAAATTGACCAATTTGTAAAAATACACATTATGCTACAAATGATATACCATATTAAAGTGCAATCATAATGCTTTAAAATGATGCATAAATGACTGTCATAGCGTGAAAACTGTCAATGTTATTTGCAGCCATATCGGAACCTCAAACTACCGCGTTTTTAAAGCTGTGAAAATAATTCTACCGATCTATCCAATTGGCCATTTTCCAAAAATACATTATGGAATAAGTTATATACCAAAGCAAATGGCAACTATAATGCAATAAAAAGATATATAAACGACTGTTATAACATGAAAACTATAAAAGTTATTTGCAACCATATCGGAGCCTTAAATTACCGCATTTTTGAACCTGTACCAATAAATATACCGATCTATCCAATTTTTGTAAAAATTCATTATGCCACAAATTATACACCAAAATAAAGTGCAACTGTAATGCTTTAAAATGATGCGTAAACTATTGCCCTAGCATGAAAACTGTCAAAGTTATTTGCAACCATATCGGAACCTCAAATTACCGCGTTTTTAAACATAGAACAATAATTCTACCGATCCATCAAATTGACCATTTTTTAGACGAACACATTATGCCACAAATGATATACCAAATTAAAGTGCAATCATAATGCTCTAAACTGATGCATAAATGACTGTCATAGCATGAAAACTGTCAAAGTAATTCACAACCATATCGGAACCTCAAATTACCGCCTTTTTAAACCTGGGAAAATAATTCTATCGATCTATCCAATTGGCCATCTTCTAAAAATACATTATGCAATAGATTGTATACCAAAACAAATGGCAACTAAAATGCAATAAAAAGATGTATAAACGACTGTTATAACATGAAAACTATAAAAGTTATTTGCAACCATATCGGGGCCTTAAATTACCGCATTTTTAAACCTGTACCAATAAATATACCGATCTATCCAATTTTTGTAAAAATTCATTATGCCACAAATTATACACAAAAACAAAGTGCAACTGTAATGCTTTAAAATGATGCATAAATGACTGTCATAGCATGAAAACTGTCAAAGTTATTCACAACCATATCGGAACCTCAAATTACCGCCTTTTTAAACCTGGGAAAATAATTCTACCGATCTATCCAATTGGCCGTTTTCTAAAAATACATTATGCAATAAATTATATACCAAAACAAATGGCAATTTTAATGCTTTAAAATGGTGCATAAACGACTGTCCTAGCACGAAAACTGCCAAAGTTAATTGCAAGCCATATCGGAACCTCAGATTACCGCGTTTATTAAACATAGAACAATAATTCTACCGATCTATCAAATTGACCAATTAGTAAAAACACACATTATGCTACAAATTATATACCATATTAAAGTGCAATCATAATGCTTTAAAATGATGCATAAATGACTGTCATAGCATGAAAACTGTCAATGTTATTTGCAGCCATATCGGAACCTCAAACTACCGCCTTTTTAAAGCTGTGAAAATAATTCTACCGATCTATCCAATTGGCCATTTTCCTAAAAATACATTATGCAATAAGTTATATACCAAAGCAAATGGCAACTATAATGCAATAAAAAGATATATAAACGACTGTTATAACATGAAAACTATAAAAGTTATTTGCAACCATATCGGAGCCTTGAATTACCGCATTTTTGAAACCTGTACCAATAAATATACCGATCTATCCAACTTTTGTAAAAATTCATTATGCCACAAATTATACACCAAAATAAAGTGCAACTGTAATGCTTTAAAATGATGCATAAACTATTGCCCTAGCATGAAAACTGTCAAAGTTATTTGCAACCATATCGGAACCTCAAATTACCGCGTTTTTAAACATAGAACAATAATTCTACCGATCCTTCAAATTGACCATTTTTTAGACGAACACATTGTGCCACAAATGATATACCAAATTAAAGTGCAATCATAATGCTTTAAAATGATGCATAAATGACTGTCATAGCATGAAAACTGTCAAAGTTATTCACAACCATATCGGAACCTCAAATTACCGCCTTTTTAAACCTGGGAAAATAATTCTACCGATCTATCCAATTGGCCATTTTCTAAAAATACATTATGCAATAAATTATATACCAAAACAAATGGCAATTTTAATGCTTTAAAATGGTGCATAAACGACTGTCCTAGCACGAAAACTGCCAAAGTTAATTGCAACCATATCGGAACCTCAGATTACTGCGTTTATTAAACATAGAACAATAATTCTACCGATCTATCAAATTGACCAATTTGTAAAAATACACATTATGCTACAAATTATATACCATATTAAAGTGCAATCATAATGCTTTAAAATGATGCATAAATGACTGTCATAGCAGTGAAAACTGTCAATGTTATTTGCAACCATATCGGAACCTCAAACTTACCGCCTTTTTAAAGCTGTGAAAATAATTCTACCGATCTATCCAATTGGCCATTTTCCTAAAAATACTATTATGCAATAAATTATATACCAAAGCAAATGGCAACTATAATGCAATAAAAAGATATATAAACGACTGTTATAACATGAAAACTATAAAAGTTATTTGCAACCATATCGGAGCCTTGAATTACCGCATTTTTAACCTGTACCAATAAATATACCGATCTATCCAACTTTTGTAAAAATTTCATTATGCCACAAATTATACACCAAAATAAAGTGCAACTGTAATGCTTTAAAATGATGCATAAACTATTGCCCTAGCATGAAAACTGTCAAAGTTATTTGCAACCATATCGGAACCTCAAATTACCGCGTTTTTAAACATAGAACAATAATTCTACCGATCCTTCAAATTGACCATTTTTTAGACGAACACATTGTGCCACAAATGATATACCAAATTAAAGTGCAATCATAATGCTTTAAAATGATGCATAAATGACTGTCATAGCATGAAAACTGTCAAAGTTATTCACAACCATATCGGAACCTCAAATTACCGCCTTTTTAAACCTGGGAAAATAATTCTACCGATCTATCCAATTGGCCATTTTCTAAAAATACATTATGCAATAAATTATATACCAAAACAAATGGCAATTTTAATGCTTTAAAATGGTGCATAAACGACTGTCCTAGCACGAAAACTGCCAAAGTTAATTGCAACCATATCGGAACCTCAGATTACTGCGTTTATTAAACATAGAACAATAATTCTACCGATCTATCAAATTGACCAATTTGTAAAAATACACATTATGCTACAAATGATATACCATATTAAAGTGCAATCATAATGCTTTAAAATGATGCATAAATGACTGTCATAGCGTGAAAACTGTCAATGTTATTTGCAGCCATATCGGAACCTCAAACTACCGCGTTTTTAAAGCTGTGAAAATAATTCTACCGATCTATCCAATTGGCCATTTTCCTAAAAATATATTATGCAATAAGTTATATACCAAAAGCAAATGGCAACTATAATGCAATAAAAAGATATATAAACGACTGTTATAACATGAAAACTATAAAAGTTATTTGCAACCATATCGGAGCCTTGAAATTACCGCATTTTTAACCTGTACCAATAAATATACCGATCTATCCAACTTTTTGTAAAAATTCATTATGCCACAAATTATACACCAAAATAAAGTGCAACTGTAATGCTTTAAAATGATGCATAAACTATTGCCCTAGCATGAAAACTGTCAAAGTTATTTGCAACCATATCGGAACCTCAAATTACCGCGTTTTTAAACATAGAACAATAATTCTACCGATCCTTCAAATTGACCATTTTTTAGACGAACACATTGTGCCACAAATGATATACCAAATTAAAGTGCAATCATAATGCTTTAAAATGATGCATAAATGACTGTCATAGCATGAAAACTGTCAAAGTTATTCACAACCATATCGGAACCTCAAATTACCGCCTTTTTAAACCTGGGAAAATAATTCTACCGATCTATCCAATTGGCCATTTTCTAAAAATACATTATGCAATAAATTATATACCAAAACAAATGGCAATTTTAATGCTTTAAAATGGTGCATAAACGACTGTCCTAGCACGAAAACTGCCAAAGTTAATTGCAACCATATCGGAACCTCAGATTACCTGCGTTTATTAAACATAGAACAATAATTCTACCGATCTATCAAATTGACCAATTTGTAAAAATACACATTATGCTACAAATGATATACCATATTAAAGTGCAATCATAATGCTTTAAAATGATGCATAAATGACTGTCATAGCGTGAAAACTGTCAATGTTATTTGCAGCCATATCGGAACCTCAAACTACCGCGTTTTTAAAGCTGTGAAAATAATTCTACCGATCTATCCAATTGGCCATTTTCCAAAAATACATTATGGAATAAGTTATATACCAAAGCAAATGGCAACTATAATGCAATAAAAAGATATATAAACGACTGTTATAACATGAAAACTATAAAAGTTATTTGCAACCATATCGGAGCCTTAAATTACCGCATTTTGAACCTGTACCAATAAATATACCGATCTATCCAACTTTTTGTAAAATTCATTATGCCACAAATTATACACCAAAATAAAGTGCAACTGTAATGCTTTAAAATGATGCATAAACTATTGCCCTAGCATGAAAACTGTCAAAGTTATTTGCAACATATCGGAACCTCAAAATATACCGCGTTTTTAAACATAGAACAATAATTCTACCGATCCATCAAATTGACCAATTTTTTAGACGAACACATTATGCCACAAATGATATACCAAATTAAAGTGCAATCATAATGCTCTAAACTGATGCATAAATGACTGTCATAGCATGAAAACTGTCAAAGTTAT
This sequence comes from Lucilia sericata, assembly GCF_015586225.1. Lineage (NCBI taxonomy): Eukaryota > Metazoa > Arthropoda > Insecta > Diptera > Calliphoridae > Lucilia > Lucilia sericata. The sequence goes on from NW_023996808.1 coordinate 29,485, forward strand.
TCACAACCATATCGGAACCTCAAATTACCGCCTTTTTAATCCTGGGAAAATAATTCTACCGATCTATCCAATGGCCATTTTCTTAAAATACATTATGCAATAAATATATACCAAAACAGACAGTCATCAAATTACCGCGTTTTTAAACATAGAACATAATTCTACCGATCCATCAAATTGACCATTTTTTAGACGAAACACATATGCCAGAAATGATATACCAAATTAAAGTGCAATCATAATGCTTTAAAATGATGCATAAATGACTGTCATAGCATGAAAACTGTTAAAGTTATTCACAACCATATCGGAACCTCAAATTACCGCTTTTTAAACCTGGGAAATAATTCTACCGATCTATCCAATTGGCCATTTTCTTAAAATACATTATGCATAAATTATATACCAAAACAAATGGCAATTTAATGCTTTAAAATGGTGAATAAACGAGCACGAAAACTGCCAAAGTTAATTGCAACCATATCGGAACCTCAGATTACTGCTTTTATTAAACATAGAACAATAATTCTACCGATCTATCAAATTGACCAATTGTAAAAACACACATTATGCTACAAATTATATACCATATTAAAGTGCAATCATAATGCTTTAAAATGATGCAATGACTGTCATAGCATGAAAACTGTCAAAGTTATTCACAACCATAACGGAACCTCAATTACCGCCTTTTTAAACCTGGGAAAATAATTCTATCGATCTATCCAATTGGCCATCTTCTTAAAATACATTATGCAATAAATTATATACCAAAACAAATGGCAATTTTAATGCTTTAAAATGGTGCATAAACGACTGTCCTAGCACGAAAACTGCCAAAGTTAATTGCAACCATATCGGAACCTCAGATTACCTGCTTTTATTAAACATAGAACAATAATTCTACCGATCTATCAAATTACCAATTAGTAAAAACACACATTATGCTACAATTATATACCATATTAAGTGCAATCATAATGCTTTAAATGAAGCATAAATGACTGTCATAGCATGAAAACTGTCAATGTTATTTGCAACCATATCGGAACCTCAAATTACCGCCTTTTTAAAGCTGTGAAAATAATTCTACCGATCTATCCAATTGGCCATTTTCTAAAAATATATTATGCAATAAATTATATACCAAAACAAATGGCAACTATAATGCAATAAAAAGATATATAAACGACTGTTATAACATGAAAACTATAAAAGTTATTTGCAACCATATCGGAGCCTTGAATTACCGCATTTTTTAAACCTGTACCAATAAATATACCGATCTATCCAACTTTTTGTAAAAATTCATTATGCCACAAATTATACACCAAAATAAAGTGCAACTGTAATGCTTTAAAATGATGCATAAACTATTGCCCTAGCATGAAAACTGTCAAAGTTATTTGCAACATATCGGAACCTCAAATTACCGCGTTTTTAAAATGAACAATAATTCTACCGATCCTTCAAATTGACCATTTTTTTAGACGAACACATTGTGCCACAAATGATATACCAAATTTAAAGTGCAATCATAATGCTTTAAAATGATGCATAAATGACGTCATAGCATGAAAACTGTCAAAGTTATTCACAACCATTATCGGAACCTCAAATTACCGCCTTTTTAAACCTGGAAAATAATTCTACCGATCTATCCAATTGGCCATTTTCTAAAATACATTATGCAATAAATTATATACAAAACAAATGGCAATTTTAATGCTTTAAAATGGTGCATAAACGACTGTCCTAGCACGAAAACTGCCAAAGTTAATTGCCAACCATATCGGAACCTCAGATTACTGCTTTTATTAAACATAGAACAATAATTCTACCGATCTATCAAATTCACCAATTAGTAAAAACACACATTATGCTACAAATTATATACCATATTAAAGTGCAATCATAATGCTTTAAAAATGATGCATAAATGACTGTCTAGCATGAAAACTGTCAATGTTATTTGCAACCATATCGGAACCTCAAATACCGCCTTTTAAAGCTGTGAAAAATAATTCTACCGATCTATCCAATGGCAATTTTCTAAAATATTAGCATAAATTATAACCAAAACAAATGGCAACTATAATGCAATAAAAAGATATATAAACGACTGTTATAACATGAAAACTATAAAAGTTATTTGCAACCATATCGGAGCCTTGAATTACCGCATTTTTAACCCTCCGTCATGCACATGTTCCGATAGTCACGTACGTAGCGCATGTATCTGGCGAGATACACTATATATTTCAGTACATTATATGAAAAATATGCCATTTAGTAACAATATTACATTGTTATATTGTTATCACGCCAGGCAGATATATTTTCTATTTTTTTGTTCTTAGTACATGCTAAACCACCTATCCTTGTAAAAAAAAAATTTTATGAGAAATAAAACAAGAAAATTTTATTTTGTATTTAATTTCAAAAAATAGTGTTATAAAGTTCATTTCAATTACATTAGTAGTTATAAAGTAAGTTTTAATTAATTCTAAATTAAAAAAAGTCTTACACAGCTTCAGGTAAGCAACTAAACATATATACTCTGATTTCGAATGTTGTAGGCATACCGGATTCGAGCATTGGAACAAAAAAAAACGAGTTAGTCGTCGAATTTTTTCATCCCAATGTACAGAGCTTACAACTTTTTCTCTTTAGCAGAGTATCAGCACCACTTGAGCTAGGAAACTACTGGAGGCGGAAATGAAAAAGAAAAATGGGAAAATGAGATGTAATGAAGGGCAAAGTTATATCAATCAAACTTACATTAGTGGTCTTCCAAAATACGATTCCATTGCCAAACGAGTGTTGAACTGTTTGATGATGTGAGGGTTCTTCATTCGGTTTTCAATATTGGTTCTTCCAAATATTGTATCAGCTAACGTAATGAGAAATCTCTTCTAGCACTATTTTTATTGAGACCA
>NW_023996809.1:0-32539 GCF_015586225.1 Lucilia sericata
ATCTTCTGAAAGATAGGATCGTAAATATTCGTTAAAGCTTCTGTGTGATCGTTCAACCGTACCTAGTGTCTCATGATGATATGGAGTAGAGTTTAATTTTTCTACTTTCATCAGAGTACAGAGCTCAATTAGAATTCGATTCATATATTCAGTACCCATATCTGTGATGATCTTTTTCATAGGGCCATATATTAACATGAAACCCTCCATGATTGCTTTTGCGACTGATCTTGCAGATTTGTTACTTATCGGTACTGCTACCAAGTACTTGGTTAAGTCGCACATTATAGTTATTGCGTACTCGTTTTGAGAATTGGACTTAGGCAAGGGTCCTATAATGTCTATAATGACAATCTCAAAAGGTTTGACTGGTGTTGGAGTTATGATAAATGATTCCTTTCCTTTATTAGCGGGCTTATTTAATTGGCATGTTTTACATTGTTTGACATACTTGGTAATGTCTCTTGTCATGCCTTTCCAGTAATAAAGAAGTCTTATTTTCCTAGTCATTCGAGTTATTCCCATGTGTCCTCCGTAAATCGGGTCATGGTGGTATTTTTGCATGATGGCTAGTTTATTTTCAGCGGTTTTGATTTTATTTAATTTGGGTGTGAGCACCAAGGTCAATCTTTTTAAGAGACCATTTCCTTTATTTTTAAAGGATTCTATATTTATTCCCGGGATATTCAAAATACAATCACCTAGTGAAAGTCTTAATGTTGTGAGACCAAGATTATTAGCTATTTTTTCAAGCTTTGGAAAGAGGTGATCCAAATCGACATTTCCATTAATAACTATCTCATTCAACATATGTTCGGAAAGTTTTGTCTTTCCTTTGAGGATAATTAATTTATCCTGAGTAAAATGCAAAATGGGCATTTTACTGTGCTCCTGGGCATTTATTGCCTCATATACTTTAAATTTAACCGGCTGTGGTACTTGAATGCTGTCGGAATCAGTGGTATTATTGACATTGTTCCTTTTTGCTTGAAGTCGGGTTGTTACTTTCAAGACGTTTTTGACTTCTATATTTTTTATATCATTAAATTCAAGGCGGGACAGTGCGTCTGCCGCATGGTTATCTCTTCCCCTAAGATACTCTACGACAAAGTCGTATTCTTCAAGGTCAAGTCTCATCCTCATTAATTTAGATGACGGATTTTTTAAAGAAAATAAATAGGATAGAGGCCTGTGATCACTTCGGATCAAGAACTTTTTCCCATAGATGTATGGTCGAAAATATTGTATTGCCCAATGTATGGCGGTAAGTTCTTGCTCTATAGTTGATTTATTTGATTCGTCTTTTGTAAAAGCTTATGAGGCGAAGGCAATAGGCATTTGCATGCCATTGGTTTCTTGGCTTAGAACAGATCTGCATGCAAATTTACTTGCATCGGTTGTTATGCAAAATTGTTTTGAAAAATCTGGGTATTGCAAAATATGTGGGCTCAAAAGTTGAGTTTTGAAATAGTTGAATGCTTTTTCACATTCATGAGTCCATTCAAATTTTACGTTTTTTCTAGATAGTCTAGTGATATGACGAGAATATTCTGCGAAATAGGGAATAAATCTCCTATAATAATTGCAGAATGCTATAAACGTTTAGCTTCATCAGCATTTTTCGGTGTAGGATAGTTTTTAATTACTGAAAATTTTTCGTCATCTGGTAAAATACCCTTGTTTGTACACTTGTGACCCAAAAACGTTACCTCTTGACGAAAGAAGAAACACTTGTCAGGGTGCAGTTTTAGGTTATACTTTTTACACAAGTTAAATACATCTTTAAGATTTTGCATCATATGGGCAGTAGAACATCCGATGACAATTAAGTCATCCATGTACACAAAAGCTTGGATGGGTGACAATCCAGCAAATGCTAGTGTCATCATCCTTTGAAATGAGTTAGGTGCCACTTTTAGTCCGTAAGGCAATCTTTTAAACCTGAACGAACCATTATCAGTAGAAAAGGACGTGATATCTCTTGATTCGTCTTCTAATTCTATTTGATGAAACCCAGAGATAAGATCTAGGCATGAAAAATATTTTGCTCTACCTAATTGATCTAATATGTCATCTATGCGAGGTAATGGGAACTTATCGGCCATTAATTTTTTGTTAACTTGTTACGGTTGCGAACTGATTATCATATTTATATGAAAATTTGTTTGCTTTGACCACTGTTCAATTGTAAAGAGAGCTGTATATAATTATATATATATATATATATATATATATATATATATATATATATATATATATATATATATATATATATATATATATATATATATATATATATATATATATATATATATTAACATCACTGCTAATCTTACAGCGAATACTGTTAGATAAAAGGTTTGCGACTTCGATATATTTATGTACCTATGTAACGTACGAATATGAGTGATATGCAAATTAGGCTCTAGAGAATGAGTATTTTACTCAATTTGTTTATTTTCTGCTTGCACCTCTACTTATATTTTTTATTGCCTTTAATATTGTTTTTTTCATTGTTTTATTCGACCTTATTAACATTCAAAATTTTCCATAAAATTTAATTCCTCGTGAACATTAAATAAGAACATTACAATTCCGCTATTTAGTAAAACAGAAGACAATAAAAAAAAAAAAACGTGTTGAATTATATAATCAATTAAATTTGTGAATACTTAAAATTAGAAAGTATTACCTTCCTCAAATCTTTCGAAGATCAGACAGTAAGTACAATGCCTTTGTTTTTCGATACATTTTCCTGATAATTTTCTATGAAATGTAGGAACTTCGACATTTTTGTATGTTGTTGTTGGATGTTTGTACTAAATTAATTCCAAAACATCCAACCAAAATAATACTTTAAGGACCTTTTCCCACCACGTGGATTCTGCTAGGAAGATTTCTGAATAAACTTAATTGTATGGAGGATGCTGTCTTTTTATAAGCTTTAAAATTCCCAAAACTTCATCAAAGTCTTGCCTTCGAAATCGGTCACTAAATGAAACATATTAAAAAGAAGTTCAAAACCCTGCTAATATCAAAATTGATAATTTCACCAATATTGTAAAAGTAAAAAGAGTTGGGTGAAGAAAATCGAATTTTAGTTTGAAACCTACTTTGGAATTTATATTTATAAAATAATATCTAGAGCCAAGAAAATTATCATTGCACTTCGTCTACATTTTAACACCACAATCCGGAGGACTGGCCAGCTGAAGGAAAAGTGAGTAAGTACTTAAGTTATGTAAATTTATGTTTTTTTATTATTTTCTTAACTCTTAAATATTGGTTTATATTTATAAATTCCCTTAAAAAAAAAAAAAAAAAATTAAATTTTATTGAAATTTCATAACACCATCAGATTTTTTTTTTTTTTTTTTTGTTAAACTTATATAAATCGGGACTACCCTACTCTTCTTACTTATATTTAAACCCCTATGTTAATTCTTAAATAGTCATAACGTTTTATTAAATTTAATACGATGCTAATCCTATGTTAAATGAACATAGTTCTCTTATAGTTCTTAAGTAAAAAGAAGAAATAATGTTATGTTAGTGACGTCATAACTTTGTTATGAATATTCGTTTGCTTTTTGTTTTCTTGAAAGCTCAAATATTAATATTCAAATAAAGTAAATGTTGTTATTGTTGTGAATATGGACAATTAAGTTTTTGTAATTTCGACTTAAACAGTTGATCGTGGTTGGTTTTGGGGATTCGCTACAAGTATTTATCGGATGAGAGAATCTAAGGTTGGGAGGGCAAACATTTAAAACGGGGAGTACAACATCTGGCCCCTGGTCATCAGTTTATCTATCTCTTTAGTTTCAGTATAGGGGTATGTAGCTTATAATAGTTAATTGTTGTTGGTTTAGAGTTCAATGTTTTGATAGGCACGTAATATTTTGTTTACGGCTGTGAATTAGGGATTGTACAGACCCACCCCGGTTGCCGACGAGCTAGACCCTAACCAGTACGTGCCGAGGACAATCCCGACATTCAGTAGACAGCTAGGTGGCCGTAACAAATGGCGCCCAACGTGGGGCCCACGCCAGCTATCTGATTTAAATGATTGGATGTAACATTAAAAGCGTTTTAATCTTGCTTTGAGTCCCACGCAAAAAAAAAAAATCTCGTTGTATATATTTACTAGAATATGATGTTTTCTTTCTGGAATTGCTATTATAATTGCTAGGCTATTATTTAGACCGTTTGATAGACATTACGTTCAGAGTTAATATATACTTCTGCAAGTAGTTTGTTTTTGTAAATTCCCTTCGGTTTCTTTGAGGTTTTTCTATTGAGTGCTTAGTTTGTTTTCTGGAGTTACAAAGACTGATTTAGTTTGTTAGTCTTTCGTCCGTTTAACTAGACCAGGTTTTCAAAAGCGGAAATCTTACTAGGAATACGAACCTTTAATAAGATAATATATAATAGATAAACTTTTGTAAAATTTCAATTGACGATCAACTGGTAAATTAAGTCGAATTTAATAATGAATTTATTTCATTTTGTAAAATTTGTCTTCGTATTTTTTTTGATTTCTAACTAATTATTAACTTATAAATTAATTTGAAAATGGCGGTAAGACATAGCGGAGATAATTTGCCTTCGATAGGGAATTTAGGAGATTGTTCCGTATGTTGCAGTTCATTAAATAATGCATCGGATATAGTTAGAACAGTTTGCCAACATTATTTTCATAAGACTTGTTTAACTGAATGGATAACAACTTCACCGACTTGTCCACAATGTCGACAGTCATGTAGGGAAGATAGTTTAATTAATGTAAGAAGTGAATTAGATATAGATTTGAGTCAACAACAAAACTCTAGAGGTGCAGTTCCCAGGTTATTACAATCTAGAAGAGCTACTAGATCTTCTAAGAGAGTTCAAAATCCTCTAGATTGGACACTTAATGTTCAAAACCAATCTGCTCGTGCTTCATTACCTATAGCTACTGGTAGTTCCGATAATTCAAACGGACAATCGTCTCAAGCTCTTCATGAGGACTTAAATTTAAGAATTTCTGGCCTCGAAACTAAGTTTAATTCAGAGTTTTCTAATATTCAAAATGCCTTAAGAGATTTAACTTCACAAATTTCACAATTAGCTATACAAAGACCAACAGAACCGGAATGGCCAAGGGAAGAATTTCCTGCTTTACGCAGTGAACCTAGGGTACAAAATTCAGAAAGTTTGCCTGCGAATGATCGTCGTTCTGAGACAATACCTACCAGTGTTCATCGTACACAAAGTTTTCATCCTAGTTATCCAGCTCCTAACAACTTTCAACGTATTTCCACAACTTCTTCTATAGTTCATAATAGTGGACGAATAGCTCAACTTATTCAGAGTTGGAACATATCTTTTAGCGGATGTTCGACAAAGATGTCGGTAGATAAATTTATTTATATAGTAACATCTCTAACAAACAGTAGTTTAGGAGGAGATTTTGAAACTCTTTGTGAGCACATACACATTCTCTTTACTGGTAGATGTCTTGATTGGTATTGGAGATATACGCAGTCCGTTGCTAGAGTGACATGGTCAGCTTTGTGTGAGGCTTTACGATTTCATTTTCAAGATCATCTTACTGATAGTGATATAATGGAACTTATTCGTGATAGAAAACAAAAGGATAATGAGAGTTTTGATGAATTTTATAACGCGATCCATTATTTTTGTGATAGGCTAAGATATCCTCTTAGAGACCAGGAGTTATTAGAAATAATTCGTAGAAATCTTCGACCAAAGATTAGGAATGAACTGTTTTATCAAAATATTTCTTCAGTGGCTCATTTGCGTCACTTAATATTACGTCGCGAAGCTCTGTTAGAGGACATTGAAAAATCAAATATTAGACCTGCAAGAAGACAAGTAAATGAACTTGAGGTAGATAATGAAGACATTGTCACAGAACTCGAAATTAGTGAGATAGAGAGATCAAAGTGTTGGAATTGTCGTAAGGAGGGTCATCGATATGTTGATTGCCTAGAAGATCGTAAAATATTCTGCTACGGATGCGGAGCAGAAAACATTTTTAAACCCAATTGTAGTTTTTGTAAGAACCGGGGAAACTCATCAGCCGGGGTACAAAACAATACACGATTGTGCCCCAAGAGAAATTAATAACCAATAAAATACCTGATGTGACTTCAATTTATACTCAGACTGACTTTTTAATTCTTGGCCATGACAACCAACACAAATCTGGAGAAAAATCACATAATTTTTATAATATAATTCCATACCATCAACGTCTTGAGAATTATTGCAGGATAAGATCTCAGATTTTTTGTGATAGTATTCATTTAAAACCTATCATTAAGACAAGAAAGAAAAATTTAAGATCAGCCATACGTATAAAATCATATTGGAACAGGATTAGACAGAATAGAAAACAATTTAGAAAAGCTGTATTTGCATTTGGACCATTAGAAACAGATCGCCGACCTTATGTTAGAGTAACCATATTTGGACATGAAGTTTATGCTATGTTAGATTCGGGTGCGTCAATTACCTGTCTTGGTAATCAAGCAGCTAAGGACCTTTTAGATAGTGGGAGAGAGTTTAAATCATTAAATGAATTTGTTAAAACTGCAGGAGGTCGTGAGCACCGAATAGTAGGTTATATCGAAACAGAGATTAGTTTTCGAGGAAAATCGCGAAAGATGAAAGTTTATATAATACCTGAATTATGTCAAAATTATTACCTAGGTGCAGACTTTTTTGAGGAGTTCGGTTTGTTAAAGAAAATATTGGAATCTTTTTCTTATAAGGACGATGATTTAAAATGTTTTCCGGAAATGCAAAATCTGTCTCATTTAGAGAGAGCTCGCTTGAATACAGTTATTGATTTGTTTCCGTCATATGAAAAGGAAGGCTTAGGTCGGACTCATTTGTTGCAACATACGATAGAGTTATGTAAGGATTCAAAACCAATAAAACAACGGTACTTTTCAGTGTCTCCTGCTGTTGAGAAAAAGCTACATTTAGAAATTGATCGTATGTTAGATTTGAAGGTTATTGAGTTAGCACCACAAAATTGTCCTTGGAGTAGTCCGGTGGCCATGGCGGAACGTGATGGAAAGGTCAGATTATGTCTTGACTCTAGGAAGCTCAATAGTGTGACCATAAGGGATGCATACCCTATGCCAAAGATAGATGGTATACTAAGTCGTCTTCCTAGAGCCAGATACATAACCTCTCTAGACCTCAAACATGCCTTCTGGCAAATCGAGCTAGAGGAAAAGTCTCGTAATTGCACTGCCTTCACCGTCCCAAACCGTCCCTTATATAGATATGTGGTGATGCCTTTTGGACTTTCAAATGCCCCAATGACGATGTGCCGTTTGATGGACCTCGTTATTCCTCCTCACTTACGTAATATGGTATTTGTCTATTTAGATGATTTACTGTTAGTTTCTGATACTTTTGAAGCCCACCTTAAGTTACTAACGGAGGTCTCACAACTTTTGCGAGAAGCAGGCCTAACCGTTAATGTGGCTAAATGTAAGTTTTGTATGCGAGAAGTTAATTATCTCGGATACGTAATTGGTAATGGTGTGATTAAGCCAGATAATTCCAAAGTATCCGCCATATTAGATATGAAACCACCTAGATCTGTGCGGGAACTACGACGGTTCTTGGGCCTCGTAGGATGGTATCGACGTTTCGTCGACAACTACGCCAACCTTACTGCGCCACTTACAGACCTGACTTCTAAAAGTAAAAAATTTGAATGGAATGACACAGCACAAAGTGCATTTGATGAAATAAAAGAACGGCTTACATCAGCTCCCTTATTGATTACGCCTGACTTTTCTCGACCTTTCGTAATACAATGCGACGCTTCTACTTCAGGTGTTGGAGGAGTTCTTTCGCAAGAAGATGAGAATGGTGTCGAAAGACCTATAGCTTATTTTTCTCATAAACTAAACCGTGCGCAAAAGAACTACTCCATAACCGAATTAGAATGCCTAGCTGCGTTATTATGTATACAAAAATTCCGGGGATATATAGAAGGCCATCCTTTTAAAGTCGTGACTGACCATGCTTCCTTACGTTGGTTAATGCGTCAGTCCGATTTAAATGGTCGATTGGCTCGCTGGTCTTTGCGGTTGCAGGGTTTCGAATTTTCTATAGAGCATAGGAAGGGAAGTTTAAATGTCGTCCCTGACACTTTATCTAGGCTCGAACAGATAGATTCATTAGATATACCACCTTCTCCTCTAGTTGATTTAAAATCACCACATTTCCGATCGGTGGAATACACTAAAATTTGTAATTCCGTTTTGGAGAATAGGGATAAGTTTCCAGATTTACAAGTGATTGACAATTTTCTCTATAAGAAAGCAGATTTTTCAAAGGGTGATCCTATATCGGAGGAATTGAGTTGGAAACTCTGGATTCCAAGAGATCTCACGTTGGATGTTATAAGAAATGCCCATTGTCCACCTCTGGCAAGTCACTGTGGAATAACGAAAACTCTTGAAAAGATTCGTCGTAATCTGTATTGGCCCAAAATGACCGTAGACGTTAGGAAATTTATTGGCGAATGTGACGTTTGTAAAGAAACCAAAGCGTCCAATGCCATTATGAGACCTCCAATGGGAGAGCAATCGAAAGCTTGTCGCCCATTTCAAAAATTGTATATGGACCTATTAGGCCCATATCCCCGCTCGACCAAGGGAAATACTGGAATCTTTATTGTGGTTGATAATCTATCTAAATTTCCTATTTTAAAACCTCTTCGGAAGTTTTCCTCTCAAAATATTATTGACTTTTTAGAAGATTATGTTTTTACGATTTTTGGGGTTCCGGAGGTCATTGTAACCGATAACGGCCCACAATTCAAATCAAATGTGTTTGAAAGTTTCCTCTCAAAATATGGTGTTTCACATACCCTGACGGCTGTATATTCTCCACAGGCCAACGCCTCGGAGAGGGTTAACAGGTCTGTGGTAACCGCAATTCGCTCTTATTTAGATACTGACCAACGTACTTGGGATTCAAATTTAAGTAAAATATCCGCAGCTTTGCGATGTGCTTATCATAGTTCTATAGGCTATTCCCCTTACCACGTTCTTTTTGGTCAGCAAATGATTTTATGTGGCGAAGATTATGAGCTGTTAAGACGAATAGATCAATTAGAAGATGGGGAACGAATAGAACGTTCTGACAAGATTCAATTAATTAGATCTACTGTACAAGAAAATCTTAGAAAAGTTTATGAAGATAGTAGAAAACGTTATAATTTGAGATCTCGACCATTAAACTTAAAGGCTGGTGATATTGTGTTTCGAAGAAATTTTGTTCTAAGTAGTAAAATTAACAATGTCAATGCCAAACTCGCTCCCAAATTTATAAAGTCAAAAGTTTTACGCAAAGTAGGAACATGCTATTATGAGTTGCAGGATATTAAGTCCGGATCTAAAGGAATTTATCATGGAAAAGACGTTAAGAAAAATTAGTTTTAAAGAAGTAGGATTTTCCAGTTACTTTTAATTCTTTCCATTAGGAATAACATTCCTAAGTTCAGATTAAAATTAACTGTGTTGTTACGGTTGCGAACTGATTATCATATTTATATGAAAATTTGTTTGCTTTGACCACTGTTCAATTGTAAAGAGAGCTGTATATAATTATATATATATATATATATATATATATATGTATATTAACATCACTGCTAATCTTACAGCGAATACTGTTAGATAAAAGGTTTGCGACTTCGATATATTTATGTACCTATGTAACGTACGAATATGAGTGATATGCAAATTAGGCTCTAGAGAATGAGTATTTTACTCAATTTGTTTATTTTCTGCTTGCACCTCTACTTATATTTTTTATTGCCTTTAATATTGTTTTTTTCATTGTTTTATTCGACCTTATTAACATTCAAAATTTTCCATAAAATTTAATTCCTCGTGAACATTAAATAAGAACATTACAATTCCGCTATTTAGTAAAACAGAAGACAATAAAAAAAAAAAAAACGTGTTGAATTATATAATCAATTAAATTTGTGAATACTTAAAATTAGAAAGTATTACCTTCCTCAAATCTTTCGAAGATCAGACAGTAAGTACAATGCCTTTGTTTTTCGATACATTTTCCTGATAATTTTCTATGAAATGTAGGAACTTCGACATTTTTGTATGTTGTTGTTGGATGTTTGTACTAAATTAATTCCAAAACATCCAACCAAAATAATACTTTAAGGACCTTTTCCCACCACGTGGATTCTGCTAGGAAGATTTCTGAATAAACTTAATTGTATGGAGGATGCTGTCTTTTTATAAGCTTTAAAATTCCCAAAACTTCATCAAAGTCTTGCCTTCGAAATCGGTCACTAAATGAAACATATTAAAAAGAAGTTCAAAACCCTGCTAATATCAAAATTGATAATTTCACCAATATTGTAAAAGTAAAAAGAGTTGGGTGAAGAAAATCGAATTTTAGTTTGAAACCTACTTTGGAATTTATATTTATAAAATAATATCTAGAGCCAAGAAAATTATCATTGCACTTCGTCTACATTTTAACACCACAATCCGGAGGACTGGCCAGCTGAAGGAAAAGTGAGTAAGTACTTAAGTTATGTAAATTTATGTTTTTTTATTATTTTCTTAACTCTTAAATATTGGTTTATATTTATAAATTCCCTTAAAAAAAAAAAAAAAAAAAAAAATTAAATTTATTGAAATTTCATAACACCATCAGATTTTTTTTTTTTTTGTTAAACTTATATAAATCGGGACTACCCTACTCTTCTTACTTATATTTAAACCCCTATGTTAATTCTTAAATAGTCATAACGTTTTATTAAATTTAATACGATGCTAATCCTATGTTAAATGAACATAGTTCTCTTATAGTTCTTAAGTAAAAAGAAGAAATAATGTTATGTTAGTGACGTCATAACTTTGTTATGAATATTCGTTTGCTTTTTGTTTTCTTGAAAGCTCAAATATTAATATTCAAATAAAGTAAATGTTGTTATTGTTGTGAATATGGACAATTAAGTTTTTGTAATTTCGACTTAAACAGTTGATCGTGGTTGGTTTTGGGGATTCGCTACAAGTATTTATCGGATGAGAGAATCTAAGGTTGGGAGGGCAAACATTTAAAACGGGGAGTACAACATCTGGCCCCTGGTCATCAGTTTATCTATCTCTTTAGTTTCAGTATAGGGGTATGTAGCTTATAATAGTTAATTGTTGTTGGTTTAGAGTTCAATGTTTTGATAGGCACGTAATATTTTGTTTACGGCTGTGAATTAGGGATTGTACAGACCCACCCCGGTTGCCGACGAGCTAGACCCTAACCAGTACGTGCCGAGGACAATCCCGACATTCAGTAGACAGCTAGGTGGCCGTAACAAACTTAAGATTTTGGAAAAGCGATATGTCGAAAGAAAGTGCGTGTGTTATGGATTAAAATGAGGTATACAAAACTGTCGTAGCTTGGAAACTGTCAAAGTAATTTGCAGGAAGAGGTTTCCATCTAATATACTAAGAAATTTTCTCTGTACCAAAAATTTTAATGATACTCCACTTTTACCAATTTTAAGAACTTAAGATTTTTGAAGAGGCGATACGTTAGAAGAAAGAGCGTTTCTTATGGATTAAAATGAGGTATACAAAACTGTCGTAGCTTGAAAACTGTCAAAGTTTTTTGCATGAATAGGGAAATTACAATATACTAAGAAATTTACTCTGTACCAAAAATTGTATTGATATCCCAATATTAACAATTTTAAGAACTTAAGATTTTTGAATAAGCGATATGTCAAAAGAAAGTGCGTTTCATATGGATTAAAATAAGGTATACAAAACTGTCGTAGCTTGAAAACTGTCGAAGTTATTTACTGGAATAGGGAAAATACCATTTATTAAGAAATTTACCCTATACCAAAAATTGTAATGATATCCCAGTTTTACTAATTTTAAGAACTTAAGATTGAAGCGATGAAGAAGCGATATGTCAAAAGAAGTGCGTTTCTTATGGATTAAAATGAGGTATACAAAACTGTCGTAGCTTGAAAACTGTCAAAGTTATTTGCAGGAATAGGGAAAATACAATATACTTACTAAGAAATTTACTCTGTTCCAAAAATTTTAATGATATCACAATTTTACCAATTTTATGAATTTAATATTTTCGAAGAAGCGAAATGTCAAAAGTAAGTACATTTCTTATGGATTTAAATGAGGTATACCAAACTGTCGTAGCTTGGAAACTGTCAAAGTTATTTGCATGAATAGGGAAATTACAATATACTAAGAAATTAACCCTGTACCAAAAATTGTAATGATATCCCAATATTAACAATTTTAAGAACTTAAGATTTTTGAATAAGCGATATGTCAAAAGAAAGTACGTTTCTTATGGATTAAAATGTGGTATACAAAACTGTCGTAGCTTGAAAACTGTCAAAGTTATTTACAGGAATAGGTAATAGTATACAAAACCGTCGTAGCTTGAAAACTGTCAAAGTTATTTGCAGGAATAGGGAAAATATAATATACTAAGAAATTTACCCTATACCAAAAATTGTAGTGATATCCCAATTTTACCAATTTTAAGAACTTAAGATTTTGAATAAACGATATATCAAAACAAAGTGCGTTTCTTATGGATTAAAATGAGGTATACAAAACTGTCGTAGCTTGAAAACTGTCAAAGTTATTTGCAGGAATAGGGAAAATAAAATATACTAAGAAATTTACCCTATACCAAAAATTGTAATGATATCCCAATTTTACCAATTTTAAGAACTTAAGATTTTGAAGAAGCGATATGTCAAAATTATTTGCAGGAATAGGGAAAATACAATATACTAAGTAATTTACTCCGTATCAAAAATTGCAATGATATCCCAATTTTACCAATTTTAAGAACTTAGGATTTTTGAATAAGCGAAATGTCAAAAGTAAGTACGTTTCTTATGGATTAAAATGAGGTATACAAAACTTTCGTAGCTTGAAAACTGTCAAAGTTATTTGCAGGAATAGGGAAAATACAATATACTAAGTAATTTACTCCGTATCAAAAATTGCAATGATATCCCAATTTTACCAATTTTAAGAACTTAAGATTTTTGAATAAGCGATATGTCAAAAGAAAGTGCGTTTCTTATGGATTAAAATGAGTTATACAAAACTGGCGTAGCTTGAAAACTGTCAAAGTTATTTACAGGAATAGAGAAAATACCATTTACTATGAAATTTACTCTGTACCGAAAATTGTAAAGATATCCCAATTTTACAAATTTTAAGAACTTAAGATTTTTGGAAAAGCGATATGTCCAAAGAAAGTGCGTGTGTTTTGGATTAAAATGAGGTATACAAAACTGTCGTAGCTTGTAAACTGTCAAAGTAATTTGCAGGAAGAGGTTTCCATCTAATATACTAAGAAATTTACTGTGTACCAAAAATTTTAATGATACTCCAATTTTACCAATTTTAAGAACTTAAGATTTTTGAAGAGGCGATACGTCAGAAGAAAGAACGTTTCTTATGGATTAAAATGAGGTATACAAAACTGTCGTAGCTTGAAAACTGTCAAAGTTTTTTGCATGAATAAGGAAATTACAATATACTAAGAAATTTACTCTGTACCATAAATTGTATTGATATCCCAATATTAACAATTTTAAGAACTTAAGATTTTTGAATAAGCGATATGTCAAAAGAAAGTGCGTTTCTTATGGATTAAAATAAGGTATACAAAACTGTCGTAGCTTGAAAACTGTCAAAGTTATTTACAGGAATAGGGAAAATACCATTTATTAAGAAATTTACCCTATACCAAAAATTGTAATGATATCCCAGTTTTACTAATTTTAAGAACTTAAGATTGAGGCGATGAAAAGCGATATGTCAAAAGAAAGTGCGTTTCTTATGGATTAAAATGAGGTATACAAAACTGTCGTAGCTTGAAAACTGTCAAAGTTATTTGCAGGAATAGGGAAAATACAATATACTAAGTAAATTACTCCATACCAAAAATTGCAATTTTATCCCAATTTTACCAATTTTAAGAACTTAGGATTTTTGAATAAGCGATATGTCAAAAGAAAGTACGTTTCTTATGGAATAAAATGAGGTATACAAAACCGTCGTAGCTTGAAAACTGTCAAAGTTATTTGCAGGAATATGGAAAATACAATATACTAAGAAATTTACTCTGTACCAAAAATTGCAATGATATCCCAATTTTACTAATTTTAAGAACTTAAGATTTTTGAAGAAGCGATATGTCAAAAGAAAGTGCGTTTCTTATGGATTAAAATGAGGTTTACAAAACTGTCGTAGCTTGAAAACTTTCAAACTTATTTACAGGAATAGGGAAAATACCATTTACTAAGAAATTTAACCTATACCAAAAATTGTAATGATATCCCAATTTTACCAATTTAATGAACTTAAGATTTTTGAATAAGCGATATGTCAAAAAAGAGTGCATTTCTTATGGATTAAAATGAGGTATACAAAACTATCGTAGCTTGAAAACTGTCAAAGTTATTTGCAGGAATAGGGAAAATACAATATACTTACTAAGAAATTTACTCTGTTCCAAAAATTTTAATGATATCACAATTTTGCCAATTTTATGAACTTAATATTTTTGAAGAAGCGATATGTCAAAAGTAACTACGTTTCTTATGGATAAAAATGAGGTATACAAAACTGTCGTAGCTTGAAAACTGTCAAAATTATTTGCAGGAATAGGGAAAATACAATATACTTAGAAATTTACTTTTTACCAAAAATTGTAATGATATCCCAATTTTAAGAACTTAGGATTTTTGAATAAGCGATATGTCAAAAGAAACTACGTTTCTTATGGATTAAAATGAAGTATACAAAACTTTCGTAGCTTGAAAACTGTCAAACTTATTTGCATGAATAGGGAAATTACAATATACTAAGAAATTTACTCTGTATCAAAAATTGCAATGATATCCCAATATCAACAATTTTAAGGACCTAAGATTTTTGAATAAGCGATATGTCAAAAGAAAGTGCGTTTCTTATGGATTAAAATGAGGTATACAAAGCTGTCGTAACTTGAAAACTGTCAAAGTTATTTGCAGGAATACGGAAAATACAATATACTAAGAAAATCTACTCTGTACCAAACATTTTAATGATAACCCAATTTTACCAATTTAAGAACTTAAGATTTTTGAGGTGGCGATATGTCGGAAGAAATAGCGTTTCTTATGGATTAAAATGAGGTATACAAAACTGTCGTAGCTTGAAAACTGTCAAAGTTTTTTGCATGAATAGGGAAAATTCAATATGCCAAGAAATTTACTCTGTACCAAAAAATTGTATTGATATCCCAATATTAACAATTTTAAGAACTTAAGATTTTTGAATAAGCGATATGTCAAGTAGAAAGTGTGTTTTTGTGGATTAAAATGAGGTATACAAAACTGTCGTAGCTTGAAAACTGTCAAAGTTATTTGCAGGAATAGGGAAAATACAATATACTAAGTAAATTACTCCGTACCAAAAATTGCAATTGATATCCCAATTTTACCAATTTTAAGAACTTAAGATTTTGAAGAAGCGATATGTCAAAAGAAAGTGCGTTTCTTATGGATTAAAATGAGGTATACAAAACTGCCGTAGCTTGAAAACTGTCAAACCTATTTACAGGAATAGGGAAAATACCATTTACTAAGAAATTTAACCTATACCAAAAATTGTAATGATATCCCAATATTAACAATTTTAAGAACTTAAGATTTTTGAATAAGCGATATGTCAAAAGAAAGTGCATTTCTTATGGATTAAATGAGGTATACAAAACTGTCGTAGCTTGAAAACTCTCAAAGTTATTTGCAGGAATAGGGAAAATACAATATACTAAGAAATATACTCTGTACCAAAAATTGTAATGATATCCCAATTTTACCAATTTTAAGAACTTAAGATTTTTGAATAAGCGATATGTCAATAGAAAGTGGGTTTTTTGTGGATTAAAATGAGGTATACAAAACTGTCGTAGCTTGAAAACTGTCAAATTTATTTGCAGGAATAGGGAAAATACAATATACTTACTAAGAAATTTACTCTGTTCCAAAAATTTTAATGATATCACAATTTTACCAATTTTATGAATTTAATATTTTGAAGAAGCGATATGTCAAAAGTAAGTACGTTTCTTATGGATAAAAATGAGGTATACAAAACTGTCGTAGCTTGAAAAACTGTCAAAATTATTTGCAGGAATAGGGAAATACAATATACTAAGAAATTCACTTTTTACCAAAAATTCTTACCAATTTTAAGAACTTAGGATTTTTGAAATAAGCGATATGCCAAAAGAAAGTACGTTTCTTATGGATTAAAATGAGGTATACAAAACTGTCGTAGCTTGAAAACTGTCAAATTTATTTGCATGAATAGGGAAATTACAATATACTAAGAAATTTACTCTGTATCAAAAATTGCAATGATATCCCAATATCAACAATTTTAAGAACCTAAGATTTTTGAAGAAGCGATATGTCAAAAGAAAGTGCGTTTCTTATGGATTAAAATGAGGTATACAAAGCTGTCGTAACTTGAAAACTGTCAAAGTTATTTGCAGGAATACGGAAAATACAATATACTAAGAAATTTACTCTGTACCAAAAATTTTAATGATATCCCAATTTTACCAATTTAAGAACTTAGGATTTTTGAAGAGCGATATGTCAAAAGTAGGTACATTTCTTATGGATAAAAATGAGGTATACAAAAACTGTCGTAGCTTGAAAACTGTCAAAGTTATTTGCAGGGATAGGGAAAATACAATATACTAAGAAATTTACTCTGAACCAAAAATTGTAATGATAACCCAATTTTACCAATTTTATGAACCTAAGATTTTTGAATAAGCGATATGTAAAAAGAAAATGCGTTTCTTATGGATTAAAATGAGGTATACAAAACTGTCGTAGCTTGAAAACTGTCAAAGTTATTTGCAGGAATAGGGAAATTTACTCTGTTCCAAAAATTTTAATGATATCACAATTTTACCAATTTTATGAATTTAATATTTTTGAAGAAGCGATATGTCAAAAGTAAGTACGTTTCTTATGGATAAAAATGAGGTATACAAAACTGTCGTAGCTTGAAAACTGTAAAATTATTTGCAGGAATAGGGAAAATACAATATACTAAGAAATTTACTTTTTACCAAAGAGTTTAATGATATCCCAATTTTACCAATTTTAAGAACTTAGGATTTTTGAATAAGCGATATGTCAAAAGAAAGGCCCCTGGTTGGCCTATAAGGTCCAAATTCAAAACCTAAACTCGAAATACCATTTACTAAGAATTTACCCTATACCAAAAATTGTAATGATATCCCAATTTTACCAATTTTACGAACTTAGGATTTTTGAATAAGAGATATGTCAAAAGAAAGTGCGTTTCTTATGGATTAAAATGAGGTATACCAAACTGTCGTAGTTTGAAAACTGTAAGTTATTTGCATGAATAGGGAAATTACAATATACTAAGAAATTTACTCTGTACCAAAAATTGTAATGATATCCCAATATTAACAATTTTAAGAACTTAAGATTTTTGAATAAGCGTTACGTCAAAAGTAAATACGTTTCTTATGGATTAAAATGAGGTATACAAAACCGTCATAGCTTGAAAACTCTCAAGGTTATTTGCAGGAATACGGAAAATACAATATACTAAGAAATTTACTCTGAACCAAAATTGTAACGATAACCAAATTTTACCAATTTTATGAACTTAAGATTTTTGAATAAGCGATATGTCAAAAGAAAGTGCGTTCCTATAGATTAAAATGAGTTATACAAAACTGGCGTAGCTTGAAAAACTGTCAAAGTTATTTACAGGAATAGGGAAAATACCATTTACTATGAAATTTACTCTGTACCGAAAATTGTAAAGATATCCCAATTTTACAAATTTTAAGAACTTAAGATTTTTGGAAAAGCGATATGTCGAAAGAAAGTGCGTGTGTTATGGATTAAAATGAGGTATACAAAACTGTCGTAGCTTGAAAAACTGTCAAAGTTATTTGCAGGAATAGGGAAATTACAATAAACTAAGAAATTTAGATTTTTGAAGAGGCGATATGTCAGAAGAAAGAGCGTTTCTTATGGATTAAAATGAGGTATACAAAACTGTCGTAGCTTGAAAACTGTCAAAGTTTTTGCATGAATAGGGAAATTACAATAAACTAAGAAATTTACTCTGTACCAAAATTGTATTGATATCCCAATATTAACAATTTTAAGAACTTAAGATTTTTGAATAAGCGATATGTCAAAAGAAAGTGCGTTTCTTATGGATTAAAATAAGGTATACAAAACTGTCGTAGCTTGAAAACTGTCAAAGTTATTTACAGGAATAGGGAAAATACCATTTACTAAGAAATTTATCCTATACCAAAAATTGTAATGATATCCCAGTTTTACTGATTTTAAGAACTTAAGATTGAAGCGATGAAGAAGCGATATGTCAAAAGAAAGTGCGTTTCTTATGAATTAAAATGAGGTATACAAAAACTGTCGTAGCTGTCAAAGTTATTTGCAGGAATAGGGAAAATACAATATACTAAGTAAATTACTCCGTACCAAAAATTGCAACTTTATCCCAATTTTACCAATTTTAAGAACTTAGGATTTTGAATAAGCGATATGTCAAAAGAAAGTACGTTTCTTATGGATTAAAATGTTATTTGCAGGAATACGGAAAATACAATATACTAAGGAATTAACTCTGAACCAAAAATTGTAATGCTATCCCAATTTTAAGAACTTAAGATTTTTGAAGAAGCGATATGTCAAAAGAAAGTGCGTTTCTTATGGATTAAAATGAGGTATACAAAACTGTCGTAGCTTGAAAACTGTCAAACTTATTTACAGGAATAGGGAAAATACCATTTACTAAGAAATTTAACCTATACCAAAAATTGTAATGATATCCCAATTTTACCAATTTAATGAACTTAAGATTTTTGAATAAGCGATATGTCAAAAGAAAGTGTATTTCTTATGGATTAAAATGAGGTATACAAAACTGTCGTAGCTTGAAAACTGTCAAACTTATTTGCAGGAATAGGGAAAATGCAATATACTAAGAAATTTACTCTGTACCAAAATTGTAATGATATCCCAATTTTACCAATTTTAAGAACTTTAGATTTTTGAATAAGCGATATGTCAACAGAAAGCGGGTTTTTTGTGGATTAAAATGAGGTATACAAAACTGTCGTAGCTTGAAAACTGTCAAAGTTATTCGCAGGAATAGGGAACATACAATATAGTTATACAAAACTGGCGTAGCTTGAAAACTGTCAAAGTTATTTACAGGAATAGGGAAAATACCATTTACTATGAAATTTACTCTGTACCGAAAATTGTAAAGATATCCCAATTTTACAAATTTTAAGAACTTAAGATTTTTGGAAAAGCGATATGTCGAAAGAAAGTGCGTGTGTTATGGATTAAAATGAGGTATACAAAACTGTCGTAGCTTGAAAACTGTCAAAGTTATTTGCAGGAATAGGGAAAAAAATATACTAAGAAATTTACTCTGTACCAAAAATTTAATGATACTCCAATTTTACCAATTTTAAGAACTTTAGATTTTGAAGAGGCGATATGTCAGAAGAAAGAACGTTTCTTATGGATTAAAATGAGGTATACAAAACTGTCGTAGCTTGAAAACTGTCAAAGTTTTTTGCAGGAATAGGGAAATTACAATATACTAAGAAATTTACTCTGTACCAAAAATTGTATTGATATCCCAATATTAACAATTTTAAGAACTTAAGATTTTTGAATAAGCGATATGTCAAAAGAAAGTGCCTTTCTTATGGATTAAAATAAGGTATACAAAACTGTCGTAGCTTGAAAACTGTCAAAGTTATTTACAGGAATAGGGAAAATACCATTTACTAAGAAATTTATCCTATACCAAAAATTGTAATGATATCCCAGTTTTACTGATTTTAAGAACTTAAGATTGAAGCGATGAAGAAGCGATATGTCAAAAGAAAGTGCGTTTCTTATGAATTAAAATGAGGTATACAAAACTGTCGTAGCTTGAAAGCTGTCAAAGTTATTTGCAGGAATAGGGAAAATACAATATACTAAGTAAATTACTCCGTACCAAAAATTGCAACTTTATCCCAATTTTACCAATTTTAAGAACTTAGGATTTTTGAATAAGCGATATGTCAAAAGAAGGTACGTTCTTATGGATTAAAATGTTATTTGCAGGAATACGGAAAATACAATATACTAAGGAATTAACTCTGAACCAAAAATTGTAATGCTATCCCAATTTTAAGAACTTAAGATTTTTGAAGAAGCGATATGTCAAAAGAAAGTGCGTGTGTTATGGATTAAAATGAGGTATACAAAACTGTCGTAGCTTGAAAACTGTCAAACTTATTTACAGGAATAGGGAAAATACCATTTACTAAGAAATTTAACCTATACCAAAAATTGTAATGATATCCCAATTTTACCAATTTAATGAACTTAAGATTTTTGAATAAGCGATATGTCAAAAGAAAGTGTATTTCTTATGGATTAAAATGAGGTATACAAAACTGTCGTAGCTTGAAAACTGTCAAAGTTATTTGCAGGAATAGGGAAAATGCAATATACTAAGAAATTTACTCTGTACCAAAAATTGTAATGATATCCCAATTTTACCAATTTAATGAACTTAAGATTTTTGAATAAGCGATATGTCAAAAGAAAGTGTATTTCTTATGGATTAAAATGAGGTATACAAAACTGTCGTAGCTTGAAAACTGTCAAAGTTATTTGCAGGAATAGGGAAAATGCAATATACTAAGAAATTTACTCTGTACCAAAAATTGTAATGATATCCCAATTTTACCAATTTTAAGAACTTTAGATTTTTGAATAAGCGATATGTCAACAGAAGTGGGTTTTTTGTGGATTAAAATGAGGTATACAAACTGTCGTAGCTTGAAAACTGTCAAAGTTATTCGCAGGAATAGGGAAAATACAATATACTTACTAAGAAATTTACTCTGTTCCAAAAATTTTAATGATATCACAATTTTACCAATTTTATGAATTTAATATTTTCGAAGAAGCGATATGTCAAAAGTAAGTACGTTTCTTATGCATAAAAATGAGGTATACAAAACTGTCGTAGCTTGAAAACTGTCAAAATTATTTGCAGAAATAGGGAAAATACGATATACTAAGAAATTTACTTTTTACCAAAAATTATAATGATATCGCAATTTTACCAATTTTAAGAACTTGGGATTTTTGAATAAGCGATATGTCAAAAGAAAGTACGTTTCTTATGGATTAAAATGAGGTATACAAAACTGTCGTAGTTTGAAAACTGTCAAACTTTTTTGCATGAATAGGGAAATTACAATATACTAAGAAATTTACTCTATACCAAAAATTGCAATGATATCCCAAAATCAACAATTTTAAGAACCTAAGATTTTTGAAGAAGCGATATGTCAAAAGAAAGTGCGTTTCTTATGGATTAAAATGAGGTATACAAAGCTGTCGTAACTTGAAAACTGTCAAAGTTATTTGCATTAATACGGAAAATACAATATACTAAGAAATTTACTCTGTACCAAAAATTGTAATGATAACCCAATTTTACCAATTTAAGAACTTAGGATTTTTGAAGAAGCGATATGTCAAAAGTAGGTACATTTCTTATGGATAAAAATGAGGTATACGAAACTGTCGTCGCTTGAAAACTGTCAAAGTTATTTGCAGGAATATGGAAAATACAATATACTAAGAAATTTACTCAGTACCAAAAATTTTAATGATATTAAAATTTTACCAATTTACGAACTTGGGAGTTTTGAATAAGCGATATGTCAAAAGTAAGTACGTTTCTTATGGATTAAAATGCGGTATACAAAACTGTCGTAGCTTGAAAACTGTCAAAGTTATTTGCAGGGATAGGGAAAATACAATGTACTAAGAAAATTACTCTGTACCAAAAATTTTAATGATATCCCAATTTTACCTATTTTAAGAACTTAGGATTTTCGAAGAAGCGAAATGTCAAAAGTAAGTACGTTTCTTGTGGATTATAATGAGGTATACAAAACTGTCGTAGCTTGAAAAATACAATATACTTACTAAGAAATTTAATCTGTTCCAAAAATTTTAATGATATCACAATTTTATGATGAGGTATACAAAACTGTCGTAGCTTGAAAACTGTCAAAGTTATTTGCAGGAATAGGGAAAATGCAATATACTAAGAAATTTACTCTGTACCAAAAATTGTAATGATAACCCGATTTTACCAATTTTGTGAGCTTAAGATTTTTGAATAAGCGATATGTCAAAAGAAAGTGCGTTTCTTATGGATTAAAATGAGGTATACAAAACTGTCGTAGCTTGAAAAATACAATATACTTACTAAGAAATTTAATCTGTTCCAAAAATTTTAATGATATCACAATTTTATGATGAGGTATACAAAACTGTCGTAGCTTGAAAACTGTCAAAGTTATTTGCAGGAATAGGGAAAATGCAATATACTAAGAAATTTACTCTGTACCAAAAATTGTAATGATATCCCAATTTTACCAATTTTAAGAACTTTAGATTTTTGAATAAGCGATATGTCAACAGAAAGTGGGTTTTTTGTGGATTAAAATGAGGTATACAAAACTGTCGTAGCTTGAAAACTGTCAAAGTTATTCGCAGGAATAGGGAAAATACAATATACTTACTAAGAAATTTACTCTGTTCCAAAAATTTTAATGATATCACAATTTTACCAATTTTATGAATTTAATATTTTCGAAGAAGCGATATGTCAAAAGTAAGTACGTTTCTTATGCATAAAAATGAGGTATACAAAACTGTCGTAGCTTGAAAACTGTCAAAATTATTTGCAGAAATAGGGAAAATACGATATACTAAGAAATTTACTTTTTACCAAAAATTGTAATGATATCGCAATTTTACCAATTTTATGAGCTTAAGATTTTTGAATAAGCGATATGTCAAAAGAAAGTGCGTTTCTTATGGATTAAAATGAGGTATACAAAACTGTCGTAGCTTGAAAAATACAATATACTTACTAAGAAATTTAATCTGTTCCAAAAATTTTAATGATATCACAATTTTATGATGAGGTATACAGAGCTGTCGTAGCTTGAAAACTGTCAAACTTATTTGCATGAATAGGGAAATTACAATATACTAAGAAATTTACTCTATACCAAAAATTGCAATGATATCCCAAAATCAACAATTTTAAGAACCTAAGATTTTTGAAGAAGCGATATGTCAAAAGAAAGTGCGTTTCTTATGGATTAAAATGAGGTATACAAAGCTGTCGTAACTTGAAAACTGTCAAAGTTATTTGCATTAATACGGAAAATACAATATACTAAGAAATTTACTCTGTACCAAAAATTGTAATGATAACCCAATTTTACCAATTTAAGAACTTAGGATTTTTGAAGAAGCGATATGTCAAAAGTAGGTACATTTCTTATGGATAAAAATGAGGTATACGAAACTGTCGTCGCTTGAAAACTGTCAAAGTTATTTGCAGGAATATGGAAAATACAATATACTAAGAAATTTACTCAGTACCAAAAATTTTAATGATATCACAATTTTACCAATTTTACGAACTTGGGAGTTTTGAATAAGCGATATGTCAAAAGTAAGTACGTTTCTTATGGATTAAAATGCGGTATACAAAACTGTCGTAGCTTGAAAACTGTCAAAGTTATTTGCAGGGATAGGGAAAATACAATATACTAAGAAAATTACTCTGTACCAAAAATTTTAATGATATCCCAATTTTACCAATTTTAAGAACTTAGGATTTTCGAAGAAGCGAAATGTCAAAAGTAAGTACGTTTCTTATGGATTATAATGAGGTATACAAAGCCATCGTAGCTTGAAAACTGTCAAAGTTATTTGCAGGAATACGGAAAATACAATATACTAAGAAATTTACTCTGAACCAAAAATTGTAATGCTAACCCAATTTTAACAATTTTATGAGCTTAAGATTTTTGAATAAGCGATATGTCAAAAGAAAGTGCGTTTCTTATGGATTAAAATGAGGTATGCAAAACTGTCGTAGCTTGAAAAATACAATTTACTTACTAAGAAATTTAATCTGTTCCAAAAATTTTAATGATATCACAATTTTATGATGAGGTATACAGAACTGTCGTAGCTTGAAAACTGTAAAATTATTTGCAGGAATAGGGAAAATACAATACACTAAGAAATTTACTTTTTACCAAAAGTTTAATGATATCCCAATTTTACCAATTTTAAGAACTAAGGATTTTTGAATAAGCGATATGTCAAAAGAAAGGCCCCTGGTTGGCCTATAAGGTCCAAATTCAAAACCTAAACTCGACAGCACCTCCTCTTTGTGCATACCAAATTTCATTAAAATCGGATTGACCGTTTAGAAGTTACCGAATTATTTCCCTCTTTTTATACCCTACACCACTATAGTGGAGAGGGTATTATATGTTTGTGCTGATGTTTGTAACACACAAAAATATTGGTTCTACACCCACCTTTAAGTATACCGACCGACTCAGAATCACATTTTGAGTCGATTAAGACATGTCCGTCCGTCCGTCCGTCTGTTCGGCTGACTGGCTGGCTGGCTGTCCATGTAAACCATGTGCGCAAGGTACAGGCCGCAATTTTCAAGATAATTTGATGAAATTTGGACCAAGCATGTTTTTTGGAACAAGGAAATTGAAAAATGAAAAAATTGAAAATGGTTGAAATCGGTCCATTATTTCACCTAGCCCCCATACAACCGTACCTCCCGATTTGGGCTTTTTATGCCATAATTACGTCAAATATGCTATTATCTCTCTAAAAATTGGCACAAATAAGTTTTATATAAGTATAAATGACACTGCAGATTTTCGTAATGATCGGCCCTTATTTGACCCTAGCCCCCATACAAACCCCCCATCAAAAATGTCTTAAACGTCTAAAATTGACTTGTAACCATTTGTATCGCAATGAAACTCAACATAATTAACTATTATTTAACAATATATCCTTTTCCCAAATTTAATGAGGATCGGCCCATGTTTGATTTATACTCCTATATAAAGCCTCATTTAGAAAATTTGTTTTTTATCAATAAATTGCTTAAATACTTTGGAATTAAGGTAAAATTCAACATAAAAGTTTCTCTGTGAAAAATTGAAATTTTTAAAATATACTCATGGTGTAGGGTATTATATGGTCGGCCATGCCCGACTATACTTTCCTACTTGTTTTTTTCCTATACCACTGTGCCCTGTACCGAAAATTGTATTGATATCCCAATTTTACCAATTTTAAGAACTTAAGATTTTTGAAGAAGCGATATGTCAAAATAAAGTGCGTTTCTTATGGATTAAAATGAGGTATTCAAAACTGTCGTTGCTTGAAAACTGTCAAAGTTATTTGCAGGAATAAGGAAAATACAATATACTAAGTAATTTACTCCGTACCAAAAATTGACATTTTATCCCAATTTTACCATTTTAAGAACTTAGGATTTTTGAATAAGCGATATGTCAAAAGTAAGTACGTTTCTTATGGATTAAAATGAGGTATACAAAACCGTCGTAGCTTGAAAACTGTCAAAGTTATTTGCAGGAATAGGGAAAATACAATATACTAAGAAATCTACTCTGTACCAAAAATTTTAATGATATTCCAATTTTACCAATTTTAAGAACTTAAGATTTTTGAAGAATCGATATGTCAAAAGAAAGTGGGTTTTTTACGGATTAAAATGAGGTATACAAAACTGTCGTAGCTTAAAAACTGACAAAGTTATTTTCAGGAATAGGGAAAGTACAATATACTAAGAAATTTACTCTGTACCAAAAATTTGAATGATATCCCAAAAGAAAGTGCGTTTCATATGGATTAAAATGAGGTATACAAAACCGTCGTAGCTTGAAAACTGTCAAAGTTATTTTCAGGAATAGGGAAAGTACAATATACTAAGAAATTTACTCTGTACCAAAATTTTAATGATATCCCAATTTTACCAATTTTATGAACTTGGGATTTTTGAAGAAGCGAAATGTCAAAAGTAAGTACGTTTCTTATGGATTGAAATGAGGTATACAAAACTGTCGTAGCTTGAAAACTGTCAAAGTTACTTGCATGAATATGGAAATTACAATATACTAAGAAATTTACTCTGTACCAAAATTGTAATGTTATCCCAATATTAACAATTTTAAGAACTTAAGATTTTTGAATAAGCGATATGTCAAAAGAAAGTGCGTTTCTTATGAATTAAAATGAGGTATACAAAACTGTCATAGCTTGAAAACTGTCAAAGTTATTTACAGGAATAGGGAAAATACCATTTACTAAGAAATTTACCCTATACCAAAAATTGTAATGATATCCCAATTTTACCAATTTTATGAACTTAGGATTTTTGAATAAGCGATATGTCAAAAGAAAGTGCATTTCTTATATATTAAAATGAGGTATACAAAACTGTCGTAGCTTGAAAACTGTCGAAGTTATTTGCAGGAATAGGGAAAATACAATATATAAAGAAATTTACTCTGTACCAAAAATTGTAATGATATCCCAATTTTACAAATTTTAAGGACTCAAGATTTTTGAATAAGTGATTTGTCAAAAGAAAGTGCGTATCTTATGGATTAAAATGAGGTATACAAAACTGTCGTAGCTTGAAAACTGTCAAAGTTATTTGCAGGAATAGGGAAAATACAATATACTAAGAAATTTACTCTGTACCAAAAATTGCAATGATACCCCAATTTTACTAATTTTAAGAACTTAGGATTTTTGAAGAAGCGATATGTCAAAAGAAATTGCGTTTCTTATGGATTGAAATGAGGTATACAAAACTGTCGTAGCTTCAAAACTGTCAAAGTTATTTGCAGGAATAGGAAAAATACAATATACTAAGAAATTTACTCTATACCAAAAATTGCAATGATACCCCAATTTTACTAATTTTAAGAACTTAGGATTTTTGAATAAGCCATATGTCAAAAGAAAGTGCGTTTCTTATGGAATAAAATGAGGTATACAAAACTGTCGTGGCTTGAAAACTGTCAAAGTTGTTTTCAGGAATAGGGGAAATACAATATACTAAGAAATTTTCTCTGTACCAAAAATTTGAATGATATCCCAATTTTACTAATTTTAAGAACTTAATATTTTTGAATACGCGATATGTCAAAAGAAAGTGCGTTTCATATGGATTAAAATGTGGTATACAAAACCGTCGTTTATACAATATACTAAGAAATTTACTCTGTACCAAAAATTGTAATGATATCCCAATTTTACCAATTTTAAGAACTTAAGATTTTTGAATAATCGATATGTCAAAAGAAAGTGCGTTTCTTATGGATTAAAATGAGGTATACAAAACTGTCGTAGCTTGAAAACTGTCAAAGTTATTTGAGGAATAAGGAAAATACAATATACTAAGAAATTTACTCTGTACCAAAAATTTTAATGATATCCCAATTTTACCAATTTTATGAACTTAGGATTTATGAAGAAGCGAAATGTCAAAAGTAAGTACGTTTCTTATGGATTAAAATGAGGTATACAAAACTGTCGTAGCTTGAAAACTGTCAAAGTTATTTGCATGAATAGGGAAATTGTAATCTACTAAGAAATTTACTCTGTACCAAAAATTGTAATGTTATCCCAATATTAACAATTTTAAGAACTTAAGATTTTTGAATAAGCGATATGTCAAAAGAAAGTGCGTTTCTTATGGATTAAAATGAGTTATACAAACTGTCGTAGCTTGAAAACGGTCAAAGTTATTTACAGGAATAGGGAAAATACCAATTACTATGAAATTTACTCTGTACCGAAAATTGTAATGATATCCCAATTTTACAAATTTTAAGAACTTAAGATTTTTGAAGAAGCGATATGTCGAAAGAAAGTGCGCGTCTTATGGATTAAAATGAGGTATACAAAATTGTCGTAATTTGAAAACAGTCAAGGTTATTTGCAGGAATAGGGAAAATTCAATATACTAAAAAATTTACTCTGTACCAAAAATTTAATGATATTCCAATTTTACCAATTTTAAGAACTTAAGATTTTTAAGAATCGATATGTCAAAAGAAAGTGGGTTTTTTTATGGATTAAAATGAGGTATACAAAACTGTCGTAGCTTGAAAACTGTCAAAGTTATTTTCAGGAATAGGGAAAATACAATATACTAAGAAATTTACTCTATACCAAAAATTTGATGATATCCCAATTTTACCAATTTTAAGAATTTAATATTTTTGAATACGCGATAAGTCAAAAGAAAGTGCGTTTCTTATGGATTAAAATGAGGTATACAAAATTGTCGTAGCTTGAAAACTGTCAAAGTTATTTGCAGGAATAGGGAAAATACAATACACTAAGAAATTTACTCTGTACCAAAAATTTTAATGATATTCCAATTTTACCAATTTTAAGAACTTAAGATTTTTAAGAATCGATATGTCAAAAGAAAGTGGGTTTTTTTTACCAATTTTTACCAATTTTAAGAATTTAAGATTTTTGAATAAGCGATATGTCAATAGGAAGTGCTTTTCTTATGGATTAAAATGAGGTATACAAAACTGTCGTAGCTTGAAAACTGTCAAAGTTATTTGCAGGAATAGGGAAAATACAATATACTAAGAAATTTACTCTGTACCAAAAATTTTAATGATATTCCAATTTTACCAATTTTAAGAACTTAAGATTTTTAAGAATCGATATGTCAAAAGAAAGTGGGTTTTTTATGGATTAAAATGAGGTATACAAAACTGTCGTAGCTTGAAAACTGTCAAAGTTATTTTCAGGAATAGGGAAAATACAATATACTAAGAAATTTACTCTATACCAAAAATTTGATGATATCCCAATTTTACCAATTTTAAGAATTTAATATTTTTGAATACGCGATAAGTCAAAAGAAAGTGCGTTTCTTATGGATTAAAATGAGGTATACAAAACTGTCGTAGCTTGAAAACTGTCAAAGTTATTTGCAGGAATAGGGAAAATACAATATACTAAGAAATTTACTCTGTACCAAAAATTTTAATGATATCCCAATTTTACCAATTTTAAGAACTTAGGATTTTTGAACAAGCGAAATGTCAAAAGTAAGTACGTTTCTTATGGATTAAAATGAGGTATACAAAACTGTCGTAGCTTAAAAACTGTCAAAGTTATTTGCAGGAATAGGGAAATTACAATATACTAAGAAATTTACTCTATACCAAAAATTTGATGATATCCCAATTTTACCAATTTTAAGAATTTAATATTTTTGAATACGCGATAAGTCAAAAGAAAGTGCGTTTCTTATGGATTAAAATGAGGTATACAAAACTGTCGTAGCTTGAAAACTGTCAAAGTTATTTGCAGGAATAGGGAAAATACAATACACTAAGAAATTTACTCTGTACCAAAAATTGTAATGATTATCCCAATTTTAAGAACTTAAGATATTTGAATAATCGATATGTCAAAAGAAATTGCGTTTCTTATGGATTAAAATGAGGTATACAAAACTGTCGTAGCTTGAAAACTGTCAAAGTTATTTGCAGGAA
The DNA here is from genome assembly GCF_015586225.1 of Lucilia sericata. Taxonomy (NCBI): domain Eukaryota; kingdom Metazoa; phylum Arthropoda; class Insecta; order Diptera; family Calliphoridae; genus Lucilia; species Lucilia sericata. Next base: position 29,647 of record NW_023996809.1, read on the forward strand.
TAGGGAAAATACAATATACTAAGAAATTCACTCTGTACCAAAAATTTTAATGGTATCCCAATTTTACAAATTTTAAGAACTTAGGATTTTTGAACAAGCGAAATGTCAAAAGTAAGTACGTTTCTTATGGATTAAAATGAGGTATACAAAACTGTCCGTAGCTTGAAAACTTTCAAAGTTATTTGCAGGAATAGGGAAAATACAATATACTAAGTAAATTACTCCGTACCAAAAATTGCAATTTTATCCCAATTTTACCAATTTTAAGAACTTAGGATTTTTGAATAAGCGATATGTCAAAGTATATACGTTTCTTATGGATTAAAATGAGGTATACAAAACTGTCGTAGCTTGGAAACTGTCAAAGTTATTTGCAGGAACATGGAAAATACAATATACTAACAAATTTACTCTGAACCAAAAATTGTAATGATAACCCAATTTTATGAACTTAAGATTTTGAATAAGAGATATGTCAAAAGAAAGTGCGTTTCTTATGGATTAAAATGAGGTATACAAAACTGTCGTAGCTTGAAAACTGTCAAAGTTATTTGCAGGAATAGGGAAAATACAATATACTAAGAAATTTACTCTGTACCAAAAATTGCAATGATACCCCAATTTTACTAATTTTAAGAACTTAGGATTTTTGAATAAGCGATATGTCAAAAGAAAGTGCGTTTCTTATGGATTAAAATGAGGTATACAAAACTGTCGTAGCTTGAAAACTTTCAAAGTTATTTGCAGGAAATAGGGAAAATACAATATACTAAGTAAATTACTCCATACCAAAAATTGCAATTTTATCCCAATTTTACCAGTTTTAAGAACTTAGGATTTTTGAATAAGCGATATGTCAAAAGTATGTACGTTTCTTATGGATTAAAATGAGGTATACAAAACTGTCGTAGCTTGAAAACTGTCAAAGTTATTTGCAGGAATAGGGAAAATACAATATACTAAGTAAATTACTCCGTACCAAAAATTGCAATTTTATCCCAATTTTACCAGTTTTAAGAACTTAGGATTTTTGAATAAGCGATATGTCAAAGTATGTACGTTTCTTATGGATTAAAATGAGGTATACAAAACTGTCGTAGCTTGAAAACTGTCAAAGTTATTTGCAGGAATAGGGAAAATACAATATACTAAGAAATTTACTCTGTACGAAAAATTTTAATGATATTCCAATTTTACCAATTTTAAGAACTTAAGATTTTTAAGAATCGATATGTCAAAAGAAAGTGGGTTTTTTATGGATTAAAATGAGGTATACAAAACTGTCGTAGCTTGAAAACTGTCAAAGGTGTTTTCAGGAATAGGGAAAATACAATATACTACGAAATTTACTCTGTACCAAAAATTGTAATGATATCCCAATTTTAGCAATTTTAAGAACTTAATATTTTTGAATACGCGATATGCCAAAGAAAGTGCGTTTCTTATGGATTAAAATGAGGTATACAAAACTGTCAAAGTTATTTGCAGGAATACGGAAAATACAATATACTAAGAAATTTACTCTGTGCCAAAAATTTCAATGTTACGCCAATTTTACTAATTTTAAGAATTTACGATTTTTGAATAAGCGATATGTCAAAAGAAATTGCGTTTCTTATGGATTGAAATGGGCATACAAAACTGTCAAAGTTATTTGCAGGAATAGGGAAAATATAGTATACTAAGAAATTTACTCTGTACCAAAAATTTCAATGATACGCCAATTTTACTAATTTTAAGAATTTACGATTTTTGAATAAGCGATATGTCAAAAGAAATTGCGTTTCTTATGGATTGAAATGAGGCATACAAAACTGTCGTAGCTTCAAAACTGTCAAAGTTATTTGCAGGAACAGGGAAAATACAATATACTGAGAAATTTACTCTGTACCAAAAATAGCAATGATACCCCAATTTTACTAATTTTAAGAACTTAAGATTTTTGTCAGAAGAAAGTGCGTTTCTTATGGATTAAAATGAGGTATACAAGCTGTCGTAGCTTGAAACTGTCAAAGTTATTTACAGGAATAGGGAAAATATCATTAACTATGAAATTTACTCTGTACCGAAAATTGTAATGATATCCCAATTTTACAAATTTTAAGAACCTAAGATTTTTTAAGAAGCGATATGTCGAAAGAAAGTGTGTGTCTTATGGATTAAAATGAGGTATACAAAACTGTCGTAACTTGAAAACTGTCAAAGGTATTTGCACGAATAGTGAAAATACAATATATTAAAAAATTTTCTCTGTACCAAAATTGTAATGATATCCCAATTTTACCAATTTTAAGAACTTAAGATTTTTGTATAAGCGATAGTCAATAGAAGGTGCTTTTCTTATGGATTAAAATGTGGTATACAAAACTGTCGTAGCTTGAAACTGTCAAAGTTATTTGCAGGAATAGGGAAAATACAATAAACTAAGAAATTTACTCTGTACCTAAATTTTAATGATATTCCAATTTTACCAATTTAAGAACTTAAGATTTTTGAAGAAGCGATATATCAAATACGCGATATGCCAAAAGAAAGTGCGTTTCTTATGATTAAAATGAGGTACACAAAACTGTCGTAGCTTGAAAAACTGCCAAAGTTATTTGCGGGAATAGGGAAAATATAGTATACTAAGAAATTTACTCTGTACCAAAAATTTCAATGATACCCCAATTTTACTAATTTAAGAACTTACGATTTTTGAATAAGCGATATGTCAAAAGAAATTGCGTTTCTTATGGATTGAAATGAGGCATACAAAACTGTCGTAGCTTTAAAAACTGTCAAAATTATTTGCAGGAATAGGGAAAATACAATATACTGAGAAATTTACTCGTACCAAAATTGCAATGATACCCCAATTTTACTCATTTTAAGAACTTAAGATTTTTGAATA
>NW_023996810.1:0-40078 GCF_015586225.1 Lucilia sericata
TTGACAGGACCACTCCACTCGTCAGATGTAGTATTGTATAGTACATATTAGATCAAGCCAGTAGCCTGAAATGTCGTTGGAGATATCAAGAGCAGATCCTGTTTAGGCAAGCTCATCTGTCACTATGTAGGGCTTAAGTTTAAGGGGGATCTTTTGGAATCAAAACTTGCAGCTTTATTTAGACCTCTTATTCTCCCTTAGAATTGAAATTGAATGCTATTAATTACAGATCTTAGATCATATGAGAAGTTCTCTCCTTTGGAGTGTCGTTGGGTGGTAAGGTTAGTTGGTTGCTTAGTTAGTTAGTTAGTAGTTCGTTAGTTAGTTAGTTAGTTAGTTAGTTAGTTAGTTAGTTAGTTAGTTAGTTAGTTAGTTAGTTAGTTAGTTAGTTAGTTAGTTAGTTAGTTAGTTAGTTAGTTTTCGTTAGTTCGTAGTTAGTTAGTTAGTTAGTTAGTTAGTTAGTTCGTTTAGTTTTAGTTCGTAGTTCGTTCGTTCGTTCGTTCGTTTTTTCGTTCGTTGTTCGTTCGTTCGTTCGTTCGTTTTCGTTCGTTCGTTCGTTCGTTCGTTTAGTTCGTTCGTTCGTTGTCGTTCGTTCGTTCGTTCGTTCGTTCGTTCGTTAGTTCGTTCGTTCGTTCGTTTAGTTCGTTCGTTCGTTCGTTCGTTCGTTCGTTCGTTCGTTTTGTTCGTTCGTTCGTTTCGTTCGTTCGTTCGTTCGTTCGTTCGTTCGTTCGTTCGTTCGTTCGTTCGTTCGTTCGTTCGTTCGTTTCGTTCGTTCGTTCGTTCGTTCGTTCGTTCGTTCGTTCGTTTCGTTCGTTCGTTCGTTCGTTCGTTCGTTCGTTCGTTCGTTCGTTCGTTCGTTCGTTCGTTCGTTCGTTTCGTTCGTTCGTTCGTTCGTTCTTCTTCGTTCGTTCGTTCCGTTCGTTTTCGTTCGTTCGTTTCGTTCGTTCGTTCGTTCGTTCGTTCGTTCGTTCGTTCGTTTCGTTCGTTCGTTTTCGTTCGTTTCGTTCGTTCGTTCGTTCGTTCGTTCGTTCGTTCGTTCGTTCGTTTCGTTCGTTCGTTCGTTCGTTCGTTCGTTCGTTCGTTTCGTTCGTTCGTTCGTTCGTTCGTTCGTTCGTTCGTTTCGTTTCGTTCGTTCGTTCGTTTCGTTCGTTCGTTCGTTCGTTGTTCGTTCGTTCGTTCGTTCGTTCGTTCGTTCGTTCGTTCGTTCGTTATTCGTTCGTTCGTTCGTTCGTTCGTTCGTTTTCGTTCGTTTCGTTCGTTTCGTTCGTTCGTTCGTTCGTTCGTTCGTTCTCGTTCGTTTCGTTCGTTCGTTCGTTCGTTCGTTCGTTCGTTCGTTCGTTCGTTCGTTCGTTTCGTTCGTTCGTTGTTCGTTCGTTCGTTCGTTCGTTCGTTCGTTCGTTCGTTCGTTCGTTCGTTCGTTCGTTCGTTCGTTCGTTCGTTCGTTCGTCGTTCGTTCGTTCGTTCGTTCGTTCGTTCGTTCTTTTGTTCGTTCGTTCGTTCTTTCGTTCGTTCGTTCGTTCGTTTCGTTCGTTCGTTCGTCGTTCGTTCGTTCGTTCGTTCGTTCGTTTCGTTTAGTTCGTTCGTTCGTTCGTTCGTTTCGTTCGTTTTTCGTTCTTTCGTTCGTTCGTTCGTTCGTTCGTTCGTTCGTTGTTCGTTCGTTCGTTCGTTCTTTCGTTCGTTCTTCGTTCGTTCGTTCGTTCGTTCGTTCGTTCGTTCGTTCGTTCGTTCGTTCGTTCGTGTTCGTTCGTTCGTTCGTTCGTTCGTTCGTTCGTTCTTTCGTTTTTCGTTCGTTGTTCGTTAGTTAGTTCGTTCGTTCGTTCGTTCGTTCGTTCGTTCGTTCGTTCGTTCGTTAGTTCGTTCGTTCGTTCGTTCGTTCGTTTTCGTTCGTTTCGTTCGTTCGTTCGTTAGTTCGTTCGTTCGTTCGTTCGTTCGTTCGTTTCGTTCTTCGTCGTTCGTTCGTTCGTTTCGTTCTTCGTTCGTTGTTCGTTCGTTCGTTCGTTAGTTAGTTCGTTCGTTAGTTCGTTTTCGTTGTTAGTCTAGTTCTTAGTATAGTCTAGTCTATAGTCTCGTCTATCGTCTAGTCTCTAGTCTAGTCTATAGTCTAGTCTAGTCTAGTAGTCTATAGTCTAGTCTATAGTCTAGTCTAGTCTAGTCTATAGTCTAGTCTATAGTCTAGTCTATAGTCTAGTCTATAGTCTAGTCTATAGTCTAGTCTATAGTCTAGTCTATAGTCTAGTCTATAGTCTAGTCTATAGTCTAGTCTATAGTCTAGTCTATAGTCTAGTCTATAGTCTAGTCTATAGTCTAGTCTATAGTCTAGTCTATAGTCTAGTCTATAGTCTAGTCTATAGTCTAGTCTATAGTCTAGTCTATAGTCTAGTCTATAGTCTAGTCTATAGTCTAGTCTATAGTCTAGTCTATAGTCTAGTCTAGTCTAGTCTATAGTCTAGTCTATAGTCTAGTCTATAGTCTAGTCTATAGTCTAGTCTATAGTCTAGTCTAGCTAGTCTAGTCTATAGCTAAGTTCTATAGTCTATCTAGAGTCTAGTCTATAGTCCTAGTCTATAGTCTAGTCTATAGTCTAGTCTATAGTCTAGTCTATAGTCTAGTCTTAGTCTAGTCTATAGTCTAGTCTATAGTCTAGTCTAGAGTCTAGTCTATAGTCTAGTCTACAGTCTAGTCTACAGTCCTAGTCTACAGTCTAGTCTATAGTCTAGTCTATAGTCTAGTCTATAGTCTAGTCTATAGTCTAGTCTATACTACTCTAGTCTATAGTCTAGTCTGTAAACTAGTGTAGGCTTTATAGTCTAGTTTATCGTCTATCGTATTGTCTATAGTCTAGTCTGTAGTCTAGTCATTTATGAGTATTTGTTTGTATTGTATTTTATTCTTCGCTCTTATACATACTTATTTGCTTGTAGTTGTTTTCTATAAGATTTTAAATTTATTTATTTTTAAGTTTCTGTCATCTTCCTTTCCTTCCTTCCGTTTAGGCTCTAGATTTATTTGTTTCTAACATGATGCTGTATTTCCTGTGTATTTTACTTTTTCCATACGAAAATTTATAGAAAACTTTCCAAATGGTTGCATTTTATTTGATTTCAGTTTTCTTTTCTTTTCTACCATGATTTATGAATTTTGAATTATTTGTCAAAAAGTTCTTCAAGAAATAAATGATGACACATGTTGGACAATTTATTGGTTCATTTTTTAGTTTTGTTTGAAGAAGATAGTGCAAATTTGATTGCTTTTGGGAATGTGGAAAATTGAATAAAAATTGAAATGGGGATAAAAAAAATTTTTAGTTTTTGTCATTTTATTTTGATGGCGGCCTTCATACATATGTATGCGCTGGAAATGACATAAATATTGGGGCATAATAAATATTTTAGTGAATTTCTGCCATAAATCAAAAGAAAATTTAACATATTGAAAAGTTCTGTTAAAGTTTGAAATTAAATTTCAACTGATTTTATACTCGTATTAACATTAACGAAATACCCCACAAACCATTTTGGCCCTTAAAACTGATAGTCAAATTTTTTACTTATTTTCTCTCATTTTACCTTCGAAGGCCTAAAAATATTTAAATGTGTGAAAAAGGAAAATGTAAAGTTTAAATCAAAATAAAATATTGAGTAGTTAGAGAGTGAGAAAATACAATCGTAGCTGTTACATATTATATGTATGTATATCCTTATCATGTGATAGACATGTGTGAGAATATGTGTGGGAATATTTGCTAAAAGGACTTTCAATAATAAATGAGTTTAAATAAAGTTTCTTGAACATGGTCATAAATATTATCACATATTCTTATTTAATGCACACATACTCTAGCAGAAATTGTAAAGCATAACTTAAGGCAAATAAAACATAACCCAGCAAATGTTGTTGAAGAAAATTTCCTAACTTTACAAACTACAGAGAAATCCATTTAGAGCAGAACAGTAACAGTGTAATAATGCTAATTCATAAATCATCTGTGTATTGGATTGTGTTGGTCTTAAAAATTTTCATTACATTTAATTAAATTTTCATTAAATTTTCTTTTGGATACATTTTTTTATATTACACAATTTTAAATGTAAAAATTTTCCTCTATATGAAAAAAATTTTGAAAATATTATAAATGATTTCTTCATATTTAAAACAGTTTCATTTATTTATGACCTCTTATATAAACAATATTCAACTTTATTTGATGGTAAAACACAAACACTAAAGAAATAAATATATATAGAGCTGACCAGGAAGAAATTGTATGGCTTGCCACATTAAAAAAGAAACGAAATTATTAAATGATGAATGAAATTCAGAAGAAAGGAAAATAGCGAATGATTAATATTTGCAAAAACATTATGATAAATTACAAGCACATATACTTATACACATGCATGTAGAAACACCATTTATGATTAATATAGTTACTTAACTTTTACACATATGAAGCAATATACTATACACTAGACTATAGACTAGACCAGACTATAGACTAGACTAGACTAGACTAGACTAGACTAGACTAGACTAGACTATAGACTATAGACTAGACTAGACTACTAGACTAGACTATAGTCTCTTCTATAGAATATAGACTATATTATAGACTATACTATAGACTATACTATAGACTAGACTATAGACTAGACTATAGACTAACTATAGACTAGACTATAGACTAGACTATAGACTAGACTATAGACTAGACTATAGACTAGACTATAGACTAGACTATAGACTAGACTATAGACTAGACTAAAGACTAGACTATAGACTAGACTATAGACTAGACTATAGACTAGACTATAGACTAGACTATAGACTAGACTATAGACTAGACTATAGACTAGACTATAGACTAGACTATAGACTAGACTATAGACTAGACTATAGACTAGACTAGACTAGACTATAGACTAGACTATAGACTAGACTATAGACTAGACTATAGACTAGACTATAGACTAGACTATAGACTAGACTATAGACTAGACTATAGACTATACTATAGACTAGACTATAGACTAGACTATAGACTAGACTATAGACTAGACTATAGACTAGACTATAGACCTATAGACTAGACTATAGACTAGACTATACTAGACTATAGACAGACTATAGACTAGACTATAGACTAGACTATAGACTAGACTATAGACTAGACTATAGACTAGACTAAGACTAGACTATAGACTAGACTATAGACTAGACTATAGACTAGACTATAGACTAGATATTATAGACTTAGACTATAGTCTATTCTACAGACTATAGACTAGACTATAGACTAGACTATAGACTAGACTATAGACTAGACTATAGACTAGACTATAGACTAGACTATAGACTAGACTATAGACTAGACTATAGACTAACTATAGTCTATTCTTTAGACTATTAGACTAGACTGTAGACTAGACTTAGACTAGACTGTAGACTAGACTATAGACTAGACTTGTAGACTAGACTATAGACTAGACTATAGACTAGACTAGCCTAGACTATAGACTAGACTATAGACTAGACTATAGACTAGACTATAGACTAGACTATAGACTAGACTATAGACTAGACTATAGACTAGACTATAGACTAGACTATAGACTAGACTATAGACTAGACTATAGACTAGACTATAGACTAGACTATAGACTAGACTATTGACTAGACTATAGACTAGACTATAGACTAGACTATAGACTAGACTATAGACTAGACTGTAGACTAGACTATAGACTAGACTGTAGACTAGACTATAGACTAGACTATAGACTAGACTATAGACTACACTATAGACTAGACTATAGACTAGGCTATAGACTACACTATAGAATAGAATATAGACTAGGCTATAGACTAGACTATAGACTAGACTATAGACTACACTAGACTATAGACTACACTAGACTATAGACTATATACTATAGACTATATACTATAGACTATAGACTATATACTATGGACTGTAGGCTATAGACTAGACTATAGACTAGACTATAGACTAGACTATAGACTAGACTATAGACTAAACTATAGACTAGACTATAGACTAGACTATAGACTAGACTAGACTAGGCTATAGACTAGACTATAGACTAGACTATAGACTAGACTATAGACTAGACTATAGAGTAGACTATAGACTAGACTATAGACTAGACTGTAGACTAGACTATAGACTAGACTATAGACTAGACTATAGACTAGACTATAGACTAGACTATAGACTAGACTATAAACTAGACTATAGACTAGACTATAGACTAGACTATAGACTAGACTATAGACTAGACTATAGACTAGACTATAGACTAGACTATAGACTAGACTATAGACTAGACTATAAACTAGACTATAGACTGCACTATAGACACTATAGAATAGACTATAGACTAGGCTATAGCCTAGACTATAGACTACACTAGACTATAGACTATAGACTGTAGGATATAGACTAGACTATAGACTAGACTACAGACTAGACTATAACTAACTAACTAACTAGTCTAGTGTAGTCTATAGTCTAGTGTAGACTATAGACTAGACTATAGACTAGACTATAGACTAGACTATAACTAACTACTTACTAACTAACTAACCAACTAACGAACGAACGAACGAACGAACGAACGAACGAACGAACGAACTAACTAACTAACTAACTAACTAACTAACTAACTAACTAACTAACTAACTAACTAACTAACTAACTAACTAACTAACTAACTAACTAACTAACTAACTAACTAACTAACTAACTAACTAACTAACTAACTAACTAACTAACTAACTAACTAACTAACTAACTAACTAACTAACTAACTAACTAACTAACTAACTAACTAACTAACTAACTAACTAACTAACTAACTAACTAACTAACTAACTAACTAACTAACTAACTAACTAACTAACTAACTAACTAACTAACTACTAACTAACTAACTAACTAACTAACTAACTAACTAACTAACTAACTAACTAACTAACTAACTAACTAACTAACTAACTAACTAACTAACTAACTACTAACTAACTAACTAACTAACTAACTAACTAACTAACTAACTAACTAACTAACTAACTAACTAACTAACTAACTACTAGCTAACTAACTAACTAGCTAACTAACTAACTAACTAACTGACTAACTAACTAACTAACTAACTAACTAACTAACTAACTAACTAACTAACTTATTTACTAATATTCAAAAACAAATAAAAGTTATTGTGACTCTTTCATTCTAGTTTTATTCCAATAACATTTTGCTGATAATTTCGTTTTGTGTGCATTTAATAAATGTTTCATTTAGGCCATAAATGGCTAAATTTTGTGGAATTAATACAAATTTTTTTTCAAAGCACTTGCTAGTGTGCTGCATGAATTTTTAAGTGTTGTTGACCAAGTTTTTGTGTTAGTCGATGTTTTGCAAATATTTATCAAACGCCAATTACAGAAATGGTAAATATTGTACTGCAACTTGCTGAGGCAGCAAAATAAACAATGATATTTGGCTCTTTTCTGCTGCGCAAGTTGTTAAACGATAAATAAATAGTTTACAACATCAGTGTTAATTGTTGCCATGAGTGTCATTGTAAATAATTTGAACAACTTTCATTGGAAACCATTAACTTTCATATTTGATTTTTGGGGGGCATTACTACAGGCACAGTTAATGAGTCCAAAAAATAATCTCGTTTAAAAAAATACTCTTGTATATTTGAAAACATATGAAACGAAAGTAAAAGTATTGCAACCAAAATACTTGCCACATTTGTCTGCTTATATTAAAGTGAAATAATCTTTACAAATCATTTAACTATAAGCATTTTATTTTTAATTTTTAGCAAATTTTGTTTTTTTCTTTTACACAAAATTTCCTTTTCAAAATCAATGCGTTTTTAGGTCTCATTAACTGTTGCATTTGTGCAATATTAATTTTGTCTTAAATTTTTTAATTTCGTTTTTTATTTTGTTCGTTAGTAAGTAAATCAGCTTAATAATTTTCTGCAATGTTGCAGCTTGTTACACTTATGCTGCATGCTTACTATATCCACTTAATGGTTTAGTGATTTTAGTCGCATGTCTGCATTTATGGAAGAAGTTGTTGCATTCAATTTCTTCAACGATTTTGCTACTTCCAGCTAAAGTAATCAAACATTTATGTAAAAGAAAACTTAATAAAACAAAATCTTTAGATTTTTTATTTAAAAGTTAAAAAGCGATTAACACAGACAAGATTATTGTCGGATTTAGTACTAGTTCAGTTCCAGTTTAGCTCTAGTTCTGTTCTGGTTCTGTTCAAGTTCTGTTCTAGTTCTGTTCTAGTTCTGTTCTAGTTCTGTTCTAGTTCTGTTCTAGTTCTGTTCTAGTTCTGTTCTAGTTCTGTTCTAGTTCTGTTCTAGTGCTGTTCTAGTTCTGTTCTAGTTCTGTTCTAGTTCTGTTCTAGTTCTGTTCTAGTTCTGTTCTAGTTCTGTTCTAGTTCTGTTCTAGTTCTGTTCTAGTTCTGTTCTAGTTCTGTTCTAGTTCTGTTCTAGTTCTGTTCTAGTTCTGTTCTAGTTCTGTTCTAGTTCTGCTCTAGTTCTGTTCTAGTTCTGTTCTAGTTCTGTCTAGTTCTGTTCTAGTTCTGTTCTAGTTCTGTTCTAGTTCTGTTCTAGTTCTGTTCTAGTTCTGTTCTAGTTCTGTTCTAGTTCTGTTCTAGTTCTGTTACTAGTTCTGTTCTAGTTCTGTCTAGTTCTGTTCTAGTTCTGTTCTAGTTCTGTTCTAGTTCTGTTCTAGTTCTGTTCTAGTTCTGTTCTAGTTCTGTTCTAGTTCTGTTCTAGTTCTGTTCTAGTTCTGTTCTAGTTCTGTTCTAGTTCTGTTCTAGTTCTGTTCTAGTTCTGTTCTAGTTCTGTTCTAGTTCTGTTCTAGTTCTGTTCTAGTTCTGTTCTAATTCTGTTCTAATTCTGTTCTAGTTCTGTTCTAGTTCTGTTCTAGTTCTGTTCTAGTTCTGTTCTAGTTCTGTTCTAGTACTGTTCTAGTTCTGTTCTAGTTCTGTTCTAGTTCTGTTCTAGTTCTGTTCTAGTTCTGTTCTAGTTCTGTTCTAGTTCTGTTCTAGTTCTGTTCTAGTTCTGTTCTAGTTCTGTTTAGTATGTTCTAGTTCCTGTTCTAGTTCTGTTCTAGTTCTGTTCTAGTTCTGTTCTAGTTCTGTTCTAGTTCTGTTCTAGATTCTGTTCTAGTTTCTGTTCTAGTTCTGTTCTAGTTCTGTTCTAGTTCTGTTCTAGTTCGGTTCTAGTTCTGTTCTAGTTCTGTTCTAGTTCTGTTCTAGTTCTGTTCTAGTTCTGTTCTAGTTCTGTTCTAGTTCTGTTCTGTTCTGTTCTAGTTCTGTTCTAGTTCTGTTCTAGTTCTGTTCTAGTTCTGTTCTAGTTCTGTTCTAGTTCTGTTCTAGTTCTGTTCTAGTTCTGTTCTAGTTTCTAGTTGTTCTAGTTCTGTTCTAGTTCTGTTCTAGTTCTGTTCTAGTTCTGTTCTAGTTCTAGTTCGTAGTTCTGTTCTAGTTCTGTTCTAGTTCTGTTCTAGTTCTGTTCTAGTTCTGTTCTAGTTCTGTTCTAGTTCTGTTCTAGTTCTGTTCTAGTTCTGTACTAGTTCTGTTCTAGTTCTGTTCTAGTTCTAGTTCTAGTTCTGTTCAAGTTCTGTTCTAGTTCTGTTCTAGTTCTGTTCTAGTTCTGTTCTAGTTCAGTTTTAGTTCTTCAAATCTAAATCAAATAAATTTGAATACTTTGCGTAGGGTATTCATAACAAACAATAATATATCATGTCATTTAATTCTATAATTATTTGTTTTCTCTATTTTTCCAGATCATGCTAAAAACACCAAATATAAAAATGATTTAAAAATTAAAAATAATTTCCGCTCAAAGGAAGCCATCAAAGATTTAACAACAAAAATATTTTTGCCAACAATTGTTTCCACTTAAATCGTGTTTGTTTGAAAAACAACAATATTTTATAGCAAAAACATACAGCAGCAAAAACATCACACAATATAAAATGTTCAAAATTTTAAAACTCACTTTCAAACCCCTCAAAACCCAATACTTTATGCTTTCGTTTAACATGAAAACGCTGGTAATGTTATTTTTCATATGTTGGTTAATGATTGTTTCAAATAATGTTGCAGCAGCTGATGCTGCTGCTCACGCCACTCTACAGCAACAACCACAAACACTTAATTATAAGCAGCAATTACAATATCAAATGCAGCAACATGATAAATTTGAATATCAACAGCAAATAAAACAACAGCAACAATACTATCAGCAACAATTTCATCAACAGCAGGCGCCAACCTCTATGGCTTTGCTACAGGAGCAACAACAACAACAGCAGCAGTATCTTCAGGACCAACAAAAACAGAGATTGCAAAATCAACAGCAGCAGCAACAACAATTTTTAGCTGCTAAGCCATCACAGGTGAGTTTGAAGCATTTTAAATTAAAAATTTTAAAGTTTTGACACAAAGTGTCAACTACTGAAAATGTTTTCTAAACCGATATATCTAGACTATACACTAGGTTATAACCTAATCTATAGACCATACTATAGATTAGACTATAGACTAGACTATAGATTAGACTATAGATTAGACTATAGACTAGACTAAAGACTAGACTATAGACTAGACTATAGACTAGACTATAGACTACACTATAGACTAGTCAAAAAACTAGGCTATAGACAAGACTATAGACTAGATTAAAGACTAGACTATAGACTAGACTATAGACTAGACTATAGACTAGACTATAGACTAGACTATAGACTAGACTATAGACTAGACTAGACTATAGACTAGACTATAGACTAGACTAGACTATAGACTAGACTATAGACTAGACTATAGACTAGACTATAGACTAGACTATAGACTAGACTATAGACTAGACTATAGACTAGACTATAGACTAGACTATAGACTAGACTATAGACTAGACTATAGACTGGACTAAAGACTAGACATTATACATGACTATATACTAGACTATAAACTAGACCATAGACTAGACTATAAACTAGACTATAGACTAGACTAGAATATAGACTAGACATAAAATAGACTATAAACTATACTGTAGACTAGACTATAGACTAGACTATAGACTAGACTATAGACTAGACTAGAATATAGACTAGACATAAAATAGACTATGAACTATACTGTAGACTAGACTATAGACTAGACTATAGACTAGACTATAGACTAGACTATAAACTAGGCTATAGGCTAGGCTATAGACTAGACTATAGACAAGACTATAGACTATTCTATAGACTATATTATAGACTAGACTATAGACTATAATATAGACTAGACTATAGACTAGAATATAGACTAGACTGTAGACTAGTCTATAGACTAGACTATAGACTAGACTATAGACTAGATTATAGACTAGACTATAGACTAGACTGTAGACTAGACTATAGACTAGACTATAGACTAGACTAAAGACTAGACTATATACTTAGCTATAGACTAAACTAGAATAAAGACTAGACTAGACTATAGACTAGAATAAAGACTAGACAATATATTTGGCAATAGACTAGACTATAGACCATACTCTAAACTAGACTATAGACTAGACTACAGACTAGACTATAGACTAGACTATAGACTAGACTATAGGCTAGACTATAGACTAGAATGTAGACTGGACCATAAACTATATTTTAGATTAGACTATACACTAATGACTAGTTTGTTGTCTATATACTAGAAGCAATCTATATTTATTGACACTTAAAAACCATTCATGATGGTTTACACCTGTTACTTTGTAATTTTTGAAGTGAATTTTTTGTTGTTGTTTTTAATGCATTAATTTAACTTAAAATTATATCATAATTTTGGACAAGCAGGCTTATGTAACTAAAACACTGAGAAGTGTTTAGCAATTAATATTTAAAACATTTCTTACATGAAATTTTAAATTAGAAGGTAGATAGTTAAAGCTTTTGGTTGAGAAGTGTAGGCAGACAAAATACATTTAGAAGACATCAATGAAATAGCATGAAGCTAATACAAAAGTTTTCAAAATGTTTCTTTAATAAGTTCATTAAGGATAATTTATTAAATTTCTTTCTAATGTGGAAGAGGATTTCCATTTTTTTTTTTTTTTTTTTGTAAACCGTTTGTGTTTCTTCGTTCCTTTATTTATATAAAATGTAATGCAATCACTTAATATAACTTAGATTTAGATTTGGGCAATAAGGTAAAATCTGTAACACATCAAGTGTTTTAATGTGACCACATTATACTTGATGATTATTAAGTAGTAATGCAAGTCATAAACATAAACAAATGTCTATATTGCGATTTAAATCAAAATTTATAAATTTTCTTAATACAATGTACAATTAATAAGGAAATGAAAAGCAAATGCTTGAGGCAAGATAACATTTGTTAATATTTAAGTTAATATTTAAGTCAAGGACTATGATTAAAATGTCGTTGTTTAACAGATTTAACTTTAATTAAATTAGATTATTTGAAAAGTAGGAAATTTGGAAACAAAAGCAAAATATTTGTTCAGTATGATAACATAAGTTTGTATATTGTTGTAGAATAAGTTAATTTACAATATTAGACCAATATCTTAGCTTTTGTTTTGGACTTCAATCTTAGAAATCTAAGAAGATTTTCTTAAGTTATAAAGAATTTACTAACATTACCACTGAATTAATATTAATCATACGTAGTGGTTAACAAAAACTGCTTACAATAGAATAAATTTTAAAAATTTTCAGTTTTTTTAGTTTATTTCGCTATAGTATCATTATGAGCTATTTTAGCTATTTTAATGAAATAACATAATAATTTTTTAAAGAAAACAAAAATAAAATAAAAAATATTAAATTTTTAAATATTTTTTTTTTTAATTTTTTAAAAATTCAAAAATTATTATGTATTTATTTATGATGATAGACTTATCTATTAATAAATCCTATAGTGTTGGCTTTTGTTTAAAATTTTAATCTTAGAAATCTATTAAGAATTGCAAAAGCTATAAATAATTTACTAAATAACCTTTGAATTAATATTACTCATACGCCTTTATTAGAAAATGTATCAAATTAGGAAATTCTTTTCCTTGTTATGAACACCAAAAAGATGTTATTCTGTTTGTAACACAGCGAAAAATTGGTGGTAGATATATGAATATTCAGGGTGATTACTAAGTTCTAAAACGATCTAGCCATGTCCGTCCGTCTGCACACCCGCACGTTTAAGGTGTTTAAGCTAGAAAACTGAACTTTTGCACAAATATTCTTCATTGATAAGAACCAATAGGTAATAACGATTTATGTGTTCTCCTAGCACCCAGACAAATTTCTGTTATTTATGGAAAGCTTTGCAACTTGTAGCAGGAAAGTGTTAATGTAGAACCATTAAGTTTTTAAAGGGAAAATTTAAATAAAGCCTGAAAGCTTTTCAAAAAGTATATAGAAAATGATGATCGTGAAAATTGCAAAAGAGGTCTGAGTTGTATTAATATCAACCAAGTTAGTTACTTTGTTAGTTAGTTTGTTAGTTATATTAATGGACGTTATGATACACTAAATTAAGTCATAGTGTCCATGGACTTTATGACACTTTCAAAGTGTCATAATGTCTATGAGCATAATGACATAAAGTCCATGGATTTCAAAAAGTCCATTTATCAAAAAACCCTAATTAAGCGAAGCCGATATTCGAAATACGACAGAATTTAAAACCCCGGAATCCAAAATGCAACATACATAAAATTTCGGGGCAATTATTTTCGGGATAAGAGTGTCCCCTTTCCTAAATTTTAAACAAAATTTCCAATACATTTTTGTTTAAGAGTGCCGCATTGGCCATGGACATTATGACACTTTTACGAATTGCCATAACGTCCATGTAACTAGTTAGTTAGTTAGATAGATAGATAGTAGTTAGTTAGTTAGTTAGTTAGTTAGTTAGTTAGTTAGTTAGTTAGTTAGTTAGTTAGTTAGTTAGTTAGTTAGTTAGTTAGGTTAGTTAGTTAGTTAGTTAGTTAGTTAGTTAGTTAGTTAGTTAGTTAGTTAGTAGTTAGTTAGTTAGTTAGTTAGTTAGTAGTTAGTTAGTTAGTTAGTTAGTTAGTTAGTTAGTTAGTTAGTTAGTTAGTTAGTTAGTTAGTTAGTTAGTTAGTTAGTTAGTTAGTTAGTTAGTTAGTTAGTTAGTTAGTTAGTTAGTTAGTTAGTTAGTTAGTTAGTTAGTTAGTTAGTTAGTTAGTTAGTTAGTTAGTTAGTTAGTTAGTTAGTAGTTAGTTAGTTAGTAGTTAGTTAGTTAGTTAGTTAGTTAGTTAGTTAGTTAGTTAGTTAGTTAGTTAGTTAGTTAGTTAGTTAGTTAGTTAGTTAGTTAGTTAGTTAGTTAGTTTAGTTAGTTAGTTAGTTAGTTAGTTAGTTAGTTAGTTAGTTAGTTAGTTAGTTAGTTAGTTAGTTAGTTAGTTAGTTAGTTAGTTAGTTAGTTAGTTAGTTAGTTAGTTAGTTAGTTAGTTAGTTAGTTAGTTAGTTAGTTAGTTAGTTAGTTAGTTAGTTAGTTAGTTAGTTAGTTAGTTAGTTAGTTAGTTAGTTAGTTAGTTAGTTAGTTAGTTAGTTAGTTAGTTAGTTAGTTAGTTAGTTAGTTAGTTAGTTAGTTAGTTAGTTAGTTAGTTAGTTAGTTAGTTAGTTAGTTAGTTAGTTAGTTAGTTAGTTAGTTAGTTAGTTAGTTAGTTAGTTAGTTAGTTAGTTAGTTAGTTAGTTAGTTAGTTAGTTAGTTAGTTAGTTAGTTAGTAGTTAGTTAGTTAGTTAGTTAGTTAGTTAGTTAGTTAGTAGTTAGTAGTTAGTTAGTTAGTTAGTTAGTTAGTTAGTTAGTTAGTTAGTTAGTTAGTTAGTTAGTTAGTTAGGTTAGTTAGTTAGTTAGTTAGTTAGTTAGTTAGTTAGTTAGTTAGTTAGTTAGTTAGTAGTTAGTTAGTTATTTAGTTAGTAGTTAGTTAGTTAGTTAGTTAGTTAGTAGTTAGTTAGTTAGTTAGTGTAGTTAGTTAGTAGTTAGTTAGTAGTTAGTAGTTAGTTAGTTAGTTAGTCGTAGTTAGTTAGTTAGTTAGTAGTTAGTTAGTTAGTTAGTTAGTTAGTTAGTTAGTTAGTTAGTTAGTTAGTTAGTTAGTGTTAGTAGTTAGTTAGTTAGTTAGTTAGTTAGTTAGTTAGTAGTTAGTTAGTTAGTTAGTTCGTTAGTTAGTTAGTTCGTTATAGTTAGTTAGTTAGTTAGTTAGTTAGTTAGTTAGTTAGTTAGTTAGTTAGTTAGTTAGTTAGTTAGTTAGTTAGTTAGTAGTTAGTTAGTTAGTTAGTTAGTTAGTTAGTTAGTTAGTTAGTTAGTTAGTTAGTTAGTTAGTTAGTAGTTAGTTAGTTAGTTAGTTAGTTAGTTAGTTAGTTAGTTAGTTAGTTAGTTAGTTAGTTAGTTAGTTAGTTAGTAGCATATAATCTTGTCTATAGTCTGGTCAATAGCCTAGTAGTCTAGTCTATAGTCTAGCCTATAGTCTAGTCTATAGTCTAGTCTATAGTCTAGTCTATAGTCTAGTCTATAGTCTAGTCTATAGTCTAGTCTATAGTCTAGTCTATAGTCTAGTCTATAGTCTAGTCAACATTGATATAAATGCATAGCCTACTTTACGGTGTTCCTGAAAATTTGTTTCATAAATCTTTGATAAATTGTTATGAAAGAATGTAGAGTTTAAACTGAAGTAAATTATTTAAAATATTTAAAACAAAATGTCCTTAAATTCCAAGCAAATAATAAAATTTCAATACAATTTCATTAATTTATATTCTTTACATTTTGAGAACTTCGTTGAACCCATTATATGACCTTAAATAGTTTTAGAATTGATAGTAATATTCTTTTAAAAATTTTATGGAAATCTCGTAATTTACTTTTTATTTTCAAATATTTATTTTGCCTTCAGTACAAAAATCCTTTTGAACCTCAGACTCATTGTATCCGTAGATGTGTCCTGCTTGTGCATGTTGGGTAGGAAGGTAAATATGTTTTTTCTGAAAATATTTTTGTTGTATACATATGTATGGGTACATTGATTCATTTCCGGTTTTTATTGTGGGTTTTTGTACGGAAACTACATTTAAGCAGAAGTAACTAGAAGGGTGGTACAGATTGGGAGAAGTAATATTAAAGGAATTTAGAGTTATTAAACGGATATTCGTGGATATTTTCTGCTGAATTTGTTTGGTTTTATTAACTTTTCCCAGTGAAGATAACAATTTTTTTGGTCAATTTAAGTCAATTTTGCTTAAAATATGAACCATGCTAATGTAAATCCTTTTACTGCCTGTATAAGGATGTCCATATATATGTAAAGAATCAAAATGTAATATCATTTATTTTTTTCATCTTTTTTGTCTCTCCTCGATTTTTGGTTAAACACACCATTACAGCACCACTACCACTACCCCTACAACACATAACAACCATACATTCCGGTCTACACATTTACTCCTGTACTCCAGCTGTAAACATAAAAATATCCTCAGAAAAAATAAAACAAAAATTCCATTTAACACAGGATGAAAATGTTTAAGTTTTCCCATATAAAAATAAAGCAAGAAATGCAAAAAACAAACCTTACCGGAAATAAAAGAAAAATGCACAAAAAAAATTGCAAACAAAATTCTTCCAAATTTTATTACATTTCGAATAAAACATTTAATTTTTTATTATTTTTCAAGACAAAACCAAACAAAACAGGACAATAGCAAATTTCATCCTTTTTCTTGTTGGGAATTTATAAATTTTTGTTATTTCTTTTTAAATTTAAACACCAGACAGGATTGAGAACAAACATTTAAATGCACTTAAATTATGAAGAGTAATGTGACGATAATGGTGCCATGATATTTACTTTTATATATCTTCTAGTTTAGCTAGAAAAAGAAGTTTTATGTTTTCACTCAAAACATCGAATTTTAGTAGGATTTAGAGGTGATCACAGATTTCCTTCCTTTTGGCCCTATCTCTTCTCGTTTAACCAGAAATGGACTTTTATGTTTTCACTCAAAACATCGAATTTTAGTAGGATTTAGAAGTGATCACAGATTTTCTTCCTCTTGGCCCTATCTCTTCTCGTTTAGCTAGAAAATGGACTTTTATGTTTTCACTCAAAACAACGAATTTTAGTAGGATTTAGAAGTGATCACAGATTTCCTTCCTTTTGGCCCTATCTCTTCTCGTTTAGCCAGAAAATGGACTCTTATGTTTCCACTCAAAACATCGAATTTTAGTAGGATTTAGAAGTGATCACAGATTTCCTTCCTTTTGGCCCTATCTCTTCTCGTTTAGCCAGAAAATGGACTTTTATGTTTTCACTCAAAAAATCGAATTTTAGTTGGATTTAGAAGTGATCACAGATTTCCTTCCTTTTGGCCCTATCTCTTCTCGTTTAGCCAGAAAATTGACTTTTATGTTTTCACTCTAAAAAACGAATTTTGGAAGGGTTTAGAAGTGATCACAGATTTCCTTCCTTTTGGTCCTATCTCTTCTCGTTTAGCCAGAAAGTGGACTTTTATGTTTTCTCTCAAAAAATCGAATTTTAGTAGGATTTAGAAGTGATCACAGATTTTCTTCCTTTTGGCCCCATCTCTTCTCGTTTAGCCAGAAAATGGACTTTTATGTTTTCACTCTAAAAATCGAATTTTAGTAGGATTTCCTTTTGGCCCTATCTCTTCTCGTTTAGCCAGAAAATGGACTTTTATGTTTTCACTCAAAAAATCGAATTTTAGTTGGATTTAGAAGTGATCACAGATTTCCTTCCTTTTGGCCCTATCTCTTCTCGTTTAGCCAGAAAATTGACTTTTATGTTTTCACTCTAAAAAACGAATTTTGGAAGGGTTTAGAAGTGATCACAGATTTCCTTCCTTTTGGTCCTATCTCTTCTCGTTTAGCCAGAAAGTGGACTTTTATGTTTTCTCTCAAAAAATCGAATTTTAGTAGGATTTAGAAGTGATCACAGATTTTCTTCCTTTTGGCCCCATCTCTTCTCGTTTAGCCAGAAAATGGACTTTTATGTTTTCACTCTAAAAATCGAATTTTAGTAGGATTTCCTTTTGGCCCTATCTCTTCTCGTTTAGCCAGAAAATGGACTTTTATGTTTTCACTCTAAAAATCGAATTTTACTAGGATTTAGAAGTGATCACAGATTTTCTTCCTTTTGGCCCCATCTCTTCTCGTTTAGCCAGAAAATGGACTTTTATGTTTTCACTCTAAAAATCGAATTTTAGTAGGATTTCCTTTTGGCCCTATCTCTTCTCGTTTAGCCAGAAAATGGACTTTTATGTTTTCACTCAAAACATTGAATTTTAGTAGGATTTAGAAGTGATCACAGATTTCCATCCTTTTGGCCCTATCTCTTCTCGTTTAGCCAGAAAATGGACTTTAATGTTTTCACTCAAAAAACCGAATTTTGGTGGGATTCAGAAGTGATCACAGATTTCCATCCTTTTGGCCCTATCTCTTCTCGTTTAGCCAGAAAATGGACTCTTATGTTTTCACTCAAAAAATCGAATTTTAGTAGGATTTAGAAGTGATCACAGATTTCCTTCCTTTTGGCCCTATCTCTTCTCGTTTAGCCAGAAAATGGACTTTTATGTTTTCACTCAAAAAATCGAATTTTAGTTGGATTTAGAAGTGATCACAGATTTCCTTCCATTTGGCCCTATCTCTTCTCGTTTAGCCAGAAAATTGACTTTTATGTTTTCACTCAAAAAATCGAATTTTAGTAGGATTTAGAAGTGATCACAGATTTCCTTCCTTTTGGTCCTATCTCTTCTCGTTTAGCCAGAAAGTGGACTTTTATGTTTTCTCTCAAAAAATCGAATTTTAGTAGGATTTAGAAGTGATCACAGATTTTCTTCCTTTTGGCCCCATCTCTTCTCGTTTAGCCAGAAAATGGACTTTCATGTTTTCACTCTAAAAATCGAATTTTAGTAGGATTTCCTTTTGGCCCTATCTCTTCTCGTTTAGCCAGAAAATGGACTTTTATGTTTTCACTCTAAAAATCGAATTTTACTAGGATTTAGAAGTGATCACAGATTTTCTTCCTTTTGGCCCCATCTCTTCTCGTTTAGCCAGAAAATGGACTTTTATGTTTTCACTCTAAAAATCGAATTTTAGTAGGATTTCCTTTTGGCCCTATCTCTTCTCGCTTAGCCAGAAAATGGACTTTTATGTTTTCACTCTATAAATCGAATTTTACTGGGATTTAGAAGTGTTCACAGATTTTCTTCCTTTTGGCCCTATCTCTGCTCGTTTTGCCAGAAAATGGACTTTTATGTTTTCACTCAAAACATTGAATTTTAGTAGGATTTAGAAGTGATCACAGATTTCCTTCCTTTTGGCTCTATCTCTTCTCGTTTAGCCAGAAAATGGACTTTTATGTTTTCACTCTAAAAATCGAATTTTACTAGGATTTAGAAGTGATCACAGATTTCCTTCCTTTTGGCCCTATCTATTCTCGTTTAGCCAGAAAATGGACTTTTATGTTTTCACTCTAAAAATCGAATTTTAGTAGGATTTTTAGCTGATCACAGATTTTCTTCCTTTTGGCCCCATCTCTTCCCGTTTAGCCAGAAAATGGACTTTAATGTTTTCACTCAAAAAACCGAATTTTTGTGGGATTCAGAAGTGATCACAGATTTCCTTCCTTTTGGCCCTATCTCTTCTCGTTTAGCCAGAAAATGGACTTTTATGTTTTCACTCAAAAAATCTAATTTTAGTAGGATTTAGAAGTGAACACAGATTTTCTTCCTTTTGGCCCCATCTCTTCTCGTTTAGCCAGAAAATGGACTTTTATGTTTTCACTCAAAAAATCTAATTTTAGTAGGATTTAGAAGTGATCACAGATTTCCTTCCTTTTGGCTCTATCTCTTCTCGTTTAGCCAGAAAATGGACTTTTATGTTTTCACTCAAAAAATCGAATTTTAGTTGGATTTAGAAGTGTTCACAGATTTTCTTCCTTTTGGCTCTATCTCTGCTCGTTTTGCCAGAAAATGGACTTTTATGTTTTCACTCAAAACATTGAATTTTAGTAGGATTTAGAAGTGATCACAGATTTCCTTCCTTTTGGCCCTATCTCTTCTCGTTTAGCCAGAAAATGGACTTTTATGTTTTCACTCTAAAAATCGAATTTTAGTAGGATTTCATTTTGGCCCTATCTCTTCTCGTTTAGCCAGAAAATGGACTTTTTTGTTTTCACTCAAAAAATCGAATTTTAGTAAGATTTAGAAGTGATCACAGATTTCCTTCCTTTTGGCCCTATCTCTTCTCGTTTAGCCAGAAAATGTTTTCACTCTAAAAGTCGAATTTTACTAGGATTTAGAAGTGATCACAGATTTTCTTCCTTTTGGCCATATCTCTTCTCGTTTAGCCAGAAAATGGACTTTTATGTTTTCACTCTATAAATCGAATTTTACTAGGATTTAGAAGTGATCACAGATTTTCTTCCTTTTGGCCCTATCTCTGCTCGTTTAGCCAGAAAATGGACTGTTATGTTTTCACTCAAAACATTGAATTTTAGTAGGATTTAGAAGTGATCACAGATTTCCTTCCTTTTGGCCCTATCTCTTCTCGTTTAGCCAGAAAATGGACTTTTATGTTTTCACTCTAAAAATCGAATTTTACTAGGATTTAGAAGTGATCACAGATTTTCTTCCTTTTGGCCCTATCTCTGCTCGTTTAGCCAGAAAATGGACTTTTATGTTTTCACTCAAAACATCGAATTTTAGTAGAATTTAGAAGTGATCACAGATTTCCTTCCTTTTGGCCCTATCTCTTCTCGTTTAGCCAGAAAACGGACTTTTATGTTTTCACTCAAAACATCGAATTTTAGTAGGATTTAGAAGTGATCACAGATTTCCTTCCTTTTGGCCCTATCTCTTCTCGTTTAGCCAGAAAATGGACTTTTATGTTTTCACTCAAAAAATCGAATTTTAGTAAGATTTAGAAGTGTGAAACTTTTATGTTTTCACTCTAAAAATCGAATTTTAGTTGGATTTAGAAGTGTTCACAGATTTTCTTCCTTTTGGCTCTATCTCTGCTCGTTTTGCCAGAAAATGGACTTTTATGTTTTCACTCAAAACATTGAATTTTAGTAGGATTTAGAAGTGATCACAGATTTCCTTCCTTTTGGCCCTATCTCTTCTCGTTTAGCCAGAAAATGGACTTTTATGTTTTCACTCTAAAAATCGAATTTTAGTAGGATTTCCTTTTGGCCCTATCTCTTCTCGTTTAGCCAGAAAATGGACTTTTTTGTTTTCACTCAAAAAATCGAATTTTAGTAAGATTTAGAAGTGATCACAGATTTCCTTCCTTTTGGCCCTATCTCTTCTCGTTTAGCCAGAAAATGTTTTCACTCTAAAAGTCGAATTTTACTAGGATTTAGAAGTGATCACAGATTTTCTTCCTTTTGGCCATATCTCTTCTCGTTTAGCCAGAAAATGGACTTTTATGTTTTCACTCTATAAATCGAATTTTACTAGGATTTAGAAGTGATCACAGATTTTCTTCCTTTTGGCCCTATCTCTGCTCGTTTAGCCAGAAAATGGACTGTTATGTTTTCACTCAAAACATTGAATTTTAGTAGGATTTAGAAGTGATCACAGATTTCCTTCCTTTTGGCCCTATCTCTTCTCGTTTAGCCAGAAAATGGACTTTTATGTTTTCACTCAAAACATCGAATTTTAGTAGAATTTAGAAGTGATCACAGATTTCCTTCCTTTTGGTCCTATCTCTTCTCGTTTAGCCAGAAAGTGGACTTTTATGTTTTCACTCAAAACATCGAATTTTAGTAGGATTTAGAAGTGATCACAGATTTCCTTCCTTTTGGCCCTATCTCTTCTCGTTTAGCCAGAAAATGGACTTTTATGTTTTCACTCTAAAAATCGAATTTCAGTTGGATTTAGAAGTGATCACAGATTTCCTTCCTTTTGGCCCTATCTCTTCTCGTTTAGCCAGAAAAAATTCAAAAAATCGAATTTTAGTAAGATTTAGAAGTGATCACAGATTTTCTTCCTTTTGGCCCCATCTCTTCTCGTTTAGCCAGAAAATGGACTTTTATGTTTTCACTCTAAAAATCGAATTTTAGTAGGATTTAGAAGTGATCACAGATTTTCTTCTTTTTGGCCCTATCTCTTCTCGTTTAGCCAGAAAATGGACTTTTA
Organism: Lucilia sericata; assembly: GCF_015586225.1. NCBI lineage: Eukaryota > Metazoa > Arthropoda > Insecta > Diptera > Calliphoridae > Lucilia > Lucilia sericata. Next base: position 22,252 of record NW_023996810.1, read on the forward strand.
TGTTTTCACTCAAAACATCGAATTTTAGTAGAATTTAGAAGTTATCACAGATTTCCTTCCTTTTGGTCCTATCTCTTCTCGTTTAGCCAGAAAGTGGACTTTTATGTTTTCACTCTAAAAATCGAATTTCAGTTGGATTTAGAAAAGATCACAGATTTCCTTCCTTTTGGCCCTATCTCTTCTCGTTTAGCCAGAAAACGGACTTTTATGTTTTCACTCAAAACATCGAATTTTAGTATGGTTTTGAAGTGATCACAGATTTCCTTCCTTTTGGCCCTATCTCTTCTCGTTTAGCCAGAAAATGGACTTTAATGTTTTCACTCAAAAAATCGAATTTTAGTAAGATTTAAAAGTGAACACAGATTTCCTTCCTTTTGGTCCCATCTCTTCTCGTTTAGCCAGAAAATGGACTTTTATGTTTTCACTCTAAAAATCGAATTTTAGTAGGATTTAGAAGTGATCACAGATTTTCTTCCTTTTGGCCATATCTCTTCTCGTTTAGCCAGAAAATGGACTTTTATGTTTTCACTCTATAAATCGAATTTTACTAGGATTTAGAAGTGATCACAGATTTTCTTCCTTTTGGCCCTATCTCTGCTCGTTTAGCCAGAAAATGGACTGTTATGTTTTCACTCAAAACATTGAATTTTAGTAGGATTTAGAAGTGATCACAGATTTCCTTCCTTTTGGCCCTATCTCTTCTCGTTTAGCCAGAAAATGGACTTTTATGTTTTCACTCTAAAAATCGAATTTTACTAGGACCTAGAAGTGATCACAGATTTTCTTCCTTTTGGCCCTATCTCTGCTCGTTTAGCCAGAAAATGGACTTTTATGTTTTCACTCAAAACATCGAATTTTAGTAGAATTTAGAAGTGATCACAGATTTCCTTCCTTTTGGCCCTATATCTTCTCGTTTAGCCAGAAAGTGGACTTTTATGTTTTCACTCTAAAAATCGAATTTCAGTTGGATTTAGAAGTGATCACAGATTTCCTTCCTTTTGGCCCTATCTCTTCTCGTTTAGCCAGTAAACGGACTTTTATGTTTTCACTCAAAACATCGAATTTGAGTAGGATTTAGAAGTGATCACCTTTTGGCCCTATCTCTTCTCGTTTAGCCAGAAAATGGACTTTTATGTTTTCACTCAAAAAATCGAATTTTAGTAAGATTTAGAAGTGTGAAACTTTTATGTTTTCACTCTAAAAATCGAATTTCAGTTGGATTTAGAAGTGATCACAGATTTCCTTCCTTTTGGCCCTATCTCTTCTCGTTTAGCCAGAAAAAATTCAAAAAATCGAATTTTAGTAAGATTTAGAAGTGATCACAGATTTTCTTCCTTTTGGCCCCATCTCTTCTCGTTTAGCCAGAAAATGGACTGTTATGTTTTCACTCAAAACATTGAATTTTAGTAGGATTTAGAAGTGATCACAGATTTCCTTCCTTTTGGCCCTATCTCTTCTCGTTTAGCCAGAAAATGGACTTTTATGTTTTCACTCTAAAAATCGAATTTTACTAGGATTTAGAAGTGATCACAGATTTTCTTCCTTTTGGCCCTATCTCTTCTCGTTTAGCCAGAAAACGGACTTTTATGTTTTCACTCAAAACATCGAATTTTAGTAGGATTTAGAAGTGACCACAGATTTCCTTCCTTTTGGCCCTATCTCTTCTCGTTTAGCCAGAAAATGGACTTTTATGTTTTCACTCAAAAAATCGAATTTTAGTAAGATTTAGAAGTGTGAAACTTTTATGTTTTCACTCTAAAAATCGAATTTCAGTTGGATTTAGAAGTGATCACAGATTTCCTTCCTTTTGGCCCTATCTCTTCTCGTTTAGCCAGAAAAAATTCAAAAAATCGAATTTTAGTAAGATTTAGAAGTGATCACAGATTTTCTTCCTTTTGGCCCCATCTCTTCTCGTTTAGCCAGAAAATGGACTTTTATGTTTTCACTCTAAAAATCGAATTTTACTAGGATTTAGAAGTGATCACAGATTTCCTTCCTTTTGGCCCTATCTCTTCTCGTTTAGCCAGAAAATGGACTTTTATGTTTTCACTCTAAAAATCGAATTTTACTAGGATTTAGAAGTGATCACAGATTTTCTTCCTTTTGGCCCTATCTCTGCTCGTTTAGCCAGAAAATGGACTTTAATGTTTTCACTCAAAACATCGAATTTTAGTAGGATTTAGAAGTGATCACAGATTTTCTTCCTTTTGGCCCTATCTCTTCTCGTTTAGCCAGAAAATGGACTTTTATGTTTTTACTTAAAACATCGAATTTTAGTAGGATTTAGAAGTGATCGCAGATTTTCTTCCTTCTGGCCCCATCTCTTCTCGTTTAGCCAGAAAATGGACTTTTATGTTTTCACTCAAATAATCGAATTTTGGTATGATTTAGAAGTGATCACAGATTTAAATCCTTTTGGCCCTATCTCTTCTCGTTTAGCCAGAAAATGGACTTTAATGTTTTCACTAAAAAAAACCGAATTTTGGTGGGATTCAGAAGTGATCACAGATTTCCATCCTTTTGGCCCTATCTCTTCTCGTTTAGCCAGAAAATGGACTCTTATGTTTTCACTCAAAACATCGAATTTTAGTAGGATTTAGAAGTGATCACAGATTTCCTTCCTTTTGGCCCTATCTCTTCTCGTTTAGCCAGAAAATGGACTTTTATGTTTTCACTCAAAAAATCGAATTTTAGTTGGATTTAGAAGTGATCACAGATTTCCTTCCTTTTGACCCTATCTCTTCTCGTTTAGCCAGAAAATGGACTTTTATGTTTTCACTCAAAAAATCGAATTTTAGTAGGACTTAGAAGTGATCACGAATTTTAGCAGGCTTTAAAAGTGATCACAGATTTCCTTCTTTTTGGCCCTATCTCTTCTCGTTTAGCCAGAAAATGGACTTTTATGTTTTCACTCAAAACATCAAATTTTAGCAGGCTTTAGAAGTGATCACAGATTTCCATCCTTTTGGCCCTATCTCGTCTCGTTTAGCCAGAAAATGGACTTTTATGTTTTCACTCAAAACGCCGAATTTTAGTAGGTTTTAGAAGTGATCACAGATTTCCTTCCTTTTGGCCCTATCTCTTCTCGTTTAGCCAGAAAATGGACTTCTATGTTTTCATTCAAATTTAGAAGTGATCACAGATTTCCTTCCTTTTGGCCCTATCTCTTCTCGTTTAGCCAGAAAATGGACTTTTATGTTTTCACTCAAAACATTGAATTTTAGTAGGATTTAGAAATGATCACAGATTTCCTTCCTTTTGGCCCTATCTCTTCTCGTTTAGCCATAAAATGGACTTTTATGTTTTCACTCAAAATATCGAATTTTAGTAGGATTTAGAAGTGATCACAGATTTTCTTCCTTTTGGCCATATCTCTTCTCGTTTAGCCAGAAAATGGACTTTTATGTTTTCACTCTATAAATCGAATTTTACTAGGATTTAGAAGTGATCACAGATTTTCTTCCTTTTGGCCCTATCTCTGCTCGTTTAGCCAGAAAATGGACTGTTATGTTTTCACTCAAAACATTGAATTTTAGTAGGATTTAGAAGTGATCACAGATTTCCTTCCTTTTGGCCCTATCTCTTCTCGTTTAGCCAGAAAATGGACTTTTATGTTTTCACTCTAAAAATCGAATTTTACTAGGACCTAGAAGTGATCACAGATTTTCTTCCTTTTGGCCCTATCTCTGCTCGTTTAGCCAGAAAATGGACTTTTATGTTTTCACTCAAAACATCGAATTTTAGTAGAATTTAGAAGTGATCACAGATTTCCTTCCTTTTGGCCCTATATCTTCTCGTTTAGCCAGAAAGTGGACTTTTATGTTTTCACTCTAAAAATCGAATTTCAGTTGGATTTAGAAGTGATCACAGATTTCCTTCCTTTTGGCCCTATCTCTTCTCGTTTAGCCAGTAAACGGACTTTTATGTTTTCACTCAAAACATCGAATTTTAGTAGGATTTAGAAGTGATCACCTTTTGGCCCTATCTCTTCTCGTTTAGCCAGAAAATGGACTTTTATGTTTTCACTCAAAAAATCGAATTTTAGTAAGATTTAGAAGTGTGAAACTTTTATGTTTTCACTCTAAAAATCGAATTTCAGTTGGATTTAGAAGTGATCACAGATTTCCTTCCTTTTGGCCCTATCTCTTCTCGTTTAGCCAGAAAAAATTCAAAAAATCGAATTTTAGTAAGATTTAGAAGTGATCACAGATTTTCTTCCTTTTGGCCCCATCTCTTCTCGTTTAGCCAGAAAATGGACTGTTATGTTTTCACTCAAAACATTGAATTTTAGTAGGATTTAGAAGTGATCACAGATTTCCTTCCTTTTGGCCCTATCTCTTCTCGTTTAGCCAGAAAATGGACTTTTATGTTTTCACTCTAAAAATCGAATTTTACTAGGATTTAGAAGTGATCACAGATTTTCTTCCTTTTGGCCCTATCTCTTCTCGTTTAGCCAGAAAACGGACTTTTATGTTTTCACTCAAAACATCGAATTTTAGTAGGATTTAGAAGTGACCACAGATTTCCTTCCTTTTGGCCCTATCTCTTCTCGTTTAGCCAGAAAATGGACTTTTATGTTTTCACTCAAAAAATCGAATTTTAGTAAGATTTAGAAGTGTGAAACTTTTATGTTTTCACTCTAAAAATCGAATTTCAGTTGGATTTAGAAGTGATCACAGATTTCCTTCCTTTTGGCCCTATCTCTTCTCGTTTAGCCAGAAAAAATTCAAAAAATCGAATTTTAGTAAGATTTAGAAGTGATCACAGATTTTCTTCCTTTTGGCCCCATCTCTTCTCGTTTAGCCAGAAAATGGACTTTTATGTTTTCACTCTAAAAATCGAATTTTACTAGGATTTAGAAGTGATCACAGATTTCCTTCCTTTTGGCCCTATCTCTTCTCGTTTAGCCAGAAAATGGACTTTTATGTTTTCACTCTAAAAATCGAATTTTACTAGGATTTAGAAGTGATCACAGATTTTCTTCCTTTTGGCCCTATCTCTGCTCGTTTAGCCAGAAAATGGACTTTAATGTTTTCACTCAAAACATCGAATTTTAGTAGGATTTAGAAGTGATCACAGATTTTCTTCCTTTTGGCCCTATCTCTTCTCGTTTAGCCAGAAAATGGACTTTTATGTTTTTACTTAAAACATCGAATTTTAGTAGGATTTAGAAGTGATCGCAGATTTTCTTCCTTCTGGCCCCATCTCTTCTCGTTTAGCCAGAAAATGGACTTTTATGTTTTCACTCAAATAATCGAATTTTGGTATGATTTAGAAGTGATCACAGATTTAAATCCTTTTGGCCCTATCTCTTCTCGTTTAGCCAGAAAATGGACTTTAATGTTTTCACTAAAAAAAACCGAATTTTGGTGGGATTCAGAAGTGATCACAGATTTCCATCCTTTTGGCCCTATCTCTTCTCGTTTAGCCAGAAAATGGACTCTTATGTTTTCACTCAAAACATCGAATTTTAGTAGGATTTAGAAGTGATCACAGATTTCCTTCCTTTTGGCCCTATCTCTTCTCGTTTAGCCAGAAAATGGACTTTTATGTTTTCACTCAAAAAATCGAATTTTAGTTGGATTTAGAAGTGATCACAGATTTCCTTCCTTTTGACCCTATCTCTTCTCGTTTAGCCAGAAAATGGACTTTTATGTTTTCACTCAAAAAATCGAATTTTAGTAGGACTTAGAAGTGATCACGAATTTTAGCAGGCTTTAAAAGTGATCACAGATTTCCTTCTTTTTGGCCCTATCTCTTCTCGTTTAGCCAGAAAATGGACTTTTATGTTTTCACTCAAAACATCAAATTTTAGCAGGCTTTAGAAGTGATCACAGATTTCCATCCTTTTGGCCCTATCTCGTCTCGTTTAGCCAGAAAATGGACTTTTATGTTTTCACTCAAAACGCCGAATTTTAGTAGGTTTTAGAAGTGATCACAGATTTCCTTCCTTTTGGCCCTATCTCTTCTCGTTTAGCCAGAAAATGGACTTCTATGTTTTCATTCACTTCATTTAGAAGTGATCACAGATTTCCTTCCTTTTGGCCCTATCTCTTCTCGTTTAGCCAGAAAATGGACTTTTATGTTTTCACTCAAAACATTGAATTTTAGTAGGATTTAGAAATGATCACAGATTTCCTTCCTTTTGGCCCTATCTCTTCTCGTTTAGCCATAAAATGGACTTTTATGTTTTCACTCAAAATATCGAATTTTAGTAGGATTTAGAAGTGATCACAGATTTCCATCCTTTTGGCCCTACCTCTTCTCGTTTAGCCAGCAAATGAACTTTTATGTTTCCACTCTAAAAATCGAATTTTAGTAAGATTTAGAACTGATCACAGATTTCCATTCTTTTGGCCCTATCTCTTCTCGTTTAGCCAGAAAATGGACCTTTATGTTTTCACTCTAAAAATCGAATTTTAGTAAGATTTAGAACTGATCATAGATTTCCATCCTTTTGGCCCTAGCTCTTCTCGTTTAGCCAGAAAATGGACTTTTATGTTTTCTATCTAAAAATCCAATTTTAGTAGGATTTAGAAGTGATCACAGATTTCCTTCCTTTTGGCCCTATCTCTTCTCGCTTAGCCAGAAAATGGACTTTTATGTTTTCACTCAAAACATCAAATTTTAGTAGGATTTAGAAATGATCACAGATTTCCATCCTTTTGGCCCTATCTCTTCTCGTTTAGCCAGAAAATGGACTTTTATGTTTCCACTCAAAACATCGAATTTTAGTAAGATTTAGAAGCGATCGCAGATTTTCTTCCTTTTGGCCCTATCTCTTATCGTTTAGCCAGAAAATGGACTTTTATGTTTTCACTCAAAATATCGAATTTTAGTAGGATTTAGAAGTGATCACAGATTTCCATTCTTTTGGCCCTACCTCTTCTCGTTTAGCCAGAAAATGAACTTTTATGTTTCCACTCTAAAAATCGAATTTTAGAAAGATTTAGAACTGATCACAGATTTCCATCCTTTTGGCCCTATCTCTTCTCGTTTAGCCAGAAAATGGACTTTTATGTTTTCACTCAAAATATCGAATTTTAGTAGGATTTAGAAGTGATCACAGATTTTCTTCCTTTTGGCCCTATCTCTTCTCGTTTAGCCAGAAAATGGACTTTTATGTTTTCACTCAAAACATCGAATTTTAGTAGGACTTAGAAGTGATCACAGATTTCCTTCCTTTTGGCCCTATCTCTTCTCGTTTAGCCAGAAAATGGACTTTTATGTTTTCACTCAAAACATCGAATTTTAGTAGGATTTGGAAATGATCACAGATTTCCTTCCTTTTGGCCCTATCTCTTCTCGTTTAGCCATAAAATGGACTTTTATGTTTTCACTCAAAATATCGAATTTTAGTAGGATTTAGAAGTAATCACAGATTTCCTTCCTTTTGGCCCTATCTCTTCTCGTTTAGCCAGAAATTGGACTTTTATGTTTTCACTAAAAACATCGAATTTTAGTAGGACTTAGAAGTGATCACAGATTTCCTTCCTTTTGGCCCTATCTCTTCTCGTTTAGCCAGAAAATGGACTTTTATGTTTTCACTCAAAACATCGAATTTTAGTAGGATTTAGAAGTGATCACAGATTTCCATCCTTTTGGCCCTAACTCTTCTCGTTTAGCCAGAAAATGGACTTTTATGTTTTCATTCTAAAAATCGAATTTTAGTAGGATTTAGAAGTGATCACAGATTTCCTTCCTTTTGGCCCTATCTCTTCTCGTTTAACCAGAAAATGGACTTTTATGTTTTCACTCAAAACATCGAATTTTAGTAGGACTTAGAAGTGATCACAGATTTCCTTCCGTTTGGCCCTATCTCTTCTCGTTTAGCCAGAAAATGGACTTTTATTTTTTCCTTTTGGCCCTATCTCTTCTCGTTTAGCCAGAAAATGGACTTTTATGTTTTCACTCAAAACATCGACTTTTAGTAGGGTTTAGAAGTGATCACAGATTTCCATCCTTTTGGCCCTATCTCTTCTCGTTTAGCCAGAAAATGGACTTTTATGTTTTCACTCAGAACATCGAATTTTGGTAGGATTTAGAAGTGATCATAGATTTGCATCCTTTTGGCCCCATCTCTTCTCGTTTAGCCATAAAATGGACTTTTATGTTTTCACTCAACACATCGAATTTTAGTAGGATTAAAAGTGATCACAGATTTCCATCCTTTTGGCCCTATCTCTTCTCGTTTAGCCAAAAAATGGACTTTTAGGTTTTCACTCAAAACATCGAATTTTAGTAGGATTTAAAAGTGATCACAGATTTCCTTCCTTTTGGCCATATCTCTTCTCGTTTAGCCAGAAAATGGACTTTTATGTTTTCACTCAAAACATCGAATTTTAGTAGGATTTAGAAGTGATCACAGATTTTCATCCTTTCGGCCCTATCTCTTCTCGTTTAGCCAGAAAATGGACTTTTATGTTTTCACTCAAAACATCGAATTTTAGTAGGATTTAGAAGTGATCACAGATTTCCATCCTTTGGCCCTATCTCTTCTCGTTTAGCCAGAAAATGGACGTTTATGTTTTCACTCTAAAAATCGAATTTTAGTAGGATTAAAAGTGATCACAGATTTCCATCCTTTTGGCCCTATCTCTTCTCGTTTAGCCAGAAAATGGACTTTTAGGTTTTCACTCAAAACATCGAATTTTAGTAGGATTTAAAAGTGATCACAGATTTCCTTCCTTTTGGCCATATCTCTTTTCGTTTAGCCAGAAAATGGACTTTTATGTTTTCACTCAAAAAATCGAATTTTAGTAGGATTTAGAAGTGATCACAGATTTCCTTCCTTTTGGCCCTATCTCTTCTCGTTTAGCCAGAAAACGGACTTTTAGGTTTTCACTCAAAACATCGAATTTTAGTAGGATTCAAAAGTGATCACAGATTTCCTTCCTTTTGGCCCTATCTCTTCTCGTTAGCCAGAAAATGGACTTTTATGTTTTCACTCAAAACATCGAATTTTAGTAGGATTTAGAAGTGATCACACATTTCGATTTTTACTAGTATTTAGAAGTGATCACAGATTTCCCTCCTTTTGGCCCTATCTCTTCTCGTTTAGCCAGAAAACGGACTTTTAGGTTTTCACTCAAAACATCGAATTTTAGTAGGATTTAGAAGTGATCAAAGATTTCCTTCCTTTTGGCACTATCTCTTCTCGTTTTCACTCAAAAAATCGAACTTTATTAGGATTTAGAAGTGATCACAAATTTCCTTCCTTTGGCCCTATCTCTTCTCGTTTAGCCAGAAAATGGACTTTTATGTTTTCACTCAAAACATCGAATTTTAGTAGGATTTAGAAGTGATCACAGATTTCCTTCCTTTTGGCCATATCTCTTCTCGTTTAGCCAGAAAATGGACTTTTATGTTTTCACTCAAAAAATCGAATTTTAGTAGGATTTAGAAGTGATCACAGATTTCCTTCCTTTTGGCCCTATCTCTTCTCGTTTAGCCAGAAAACGGACTTTTAGGTTTTCACTCAAAACATCGAATTTTAGTAGGATTTAGAAGTGATCACAGATTTCCTTCCTTTTGGCCCTATCTCTTCTCGTTTAGCCAGAAAATGGACTTTTATGTTTTCACTCAAAACATCGAATTTTAGTAGGATTTAGAAGTGATCACAGATTTTGATTTTTACTAGTATTTAGAAGTGATCACAGATTTTCTTCCTTTGGCCCTATCTCTTCTCGCTTAGCCAGGAAATGGACTTTTATGTTTTCACTCAAAACATCGAATTTTAGTAGGATTTAGAAGTGATCACAGATTTCCTTCCTTTTGGCCCTATCTCTTCTCGTTTAGCCAGAAAATGGACTTTTATGTTTTCACTCTAAAAATCGAATTTTAGTAGGATTTGGAAGTGATCACAGATTTCCATCCTTTTGGCCCTATCTCTTCTCGTTTAGCCAGAAAATGGACTTTTAGGTTTTCACTCAAAACATCGAATTTTAGTAGGATTTAAAAGTGATCACAGATTTCCTTCCTTTTGGCCATATCTCTTTTCGTTTAGCCAGAAAATGGACTTTTATGTTTTCACTCAAAAAATCGAATTTTAGTAGGATTTAGAAGTGATCACAGATTTCCTTCCTTTTGGCCCTATCTCTTCTCGTTTAGCCACAAAATGGACTTTTATGTTTTCACTCAAAACATCGAATTTTAGTAGGATTTAGAAGTGATCACAGATTTCGATTTTTACTAGTATTTAGAAGTGATCACAGATTTCCTTCCTTTTGGCCCTATCTCTTCTCGTTTAGCCAGAAAACGGACTTTAGGTTTTCACTAAAAACATCGAATTTTAGTAGGATTCAAAAGTGATCACAGATTTCCTTCCTTTTGGCCCTATCTCTTCTCGTTTAGCCAGAAAATGGACTTTTATGTTTTCACTCAAAACATCGAATTTTAGTAGGATTTAGAAGTGATCACAGATTTCGATTTTTACTAGTATTTAGAAGTGATCACAGACTTCCTTCCTTTTGGCCCTATCTCTTCTCGTTTAGCCAGAAAACGGACTTTTAGGTTTTCACTCAAAACATCGAATTTTAGTAGGATTTAGAAGTGATCACAGATTTCCTTCCTTTTGGCCCTATCTCTTCTCGTTTAGCCAGAAAATGGACTTTTATGTTTTCACTCAAAAAATCGAATTTTAGTAGGATTTAGAAGTGATCACAGATTTTCTTCTTTTTGGCCCTATCTCTTCTCGTTTAGCCAGAAATGGACTTTTATGTTTTCACTCAAAACATCGAATTTTAGTAGGATTTAGAAGTGATCACAGATTTCCTTCCTTTTGGTCCTATCTCTTCTCGTTTAGCCAGAAAATGGACTTTTATGTTTTCACTCAAAACATCGAATTTTAGTAGGATTTAGAAGTGATCACAGATTTCCTTAATTTTGGCCCTATCTCTTCTCGTTTAGCCAGAAAATTGACTTTTATGTTTTCACTCAAAAATCGAATTTTAGTAGGATTTAGAAGTGATCACAGATTTCCTTCCTTTTGGCCCTATCTCTTCTCGTTTAGCCAGAAAACGGACTTTAATGTTTTCACTCAAAACATCGAATTTTAGTAGGATTTAGAAGTGATCACAGATTTCCTTAATTTTGGCCCTATCTCTTCTCGTTTAGCCAGAAAATGGACTTTTATGTTTTCACTCAAAACATCGAATTTTGGTAGGATTTAGAAGTGATCACAGATTTCCTTCCTTTTGTCCCTATCTCTTCTCGTTTAGCCAGAAATTGGACTTTTATGTTTTCACTCAAAACATCGAATTTTCGTTGGGTTTAGAAGTGATCACAGATTTCCATCCTTTCGGCCCTATCTCTTCTCGTTTAGCCAGAAAATGGACTTTTATGTTTTCACTCAAAACATCGAATTTTAGTAGGATTTTGAAGTGATCACAGATTTCCTTTCTTTTGGCCCTATCTCTTCTCGTTTAGAAAGAAAATGGACTTTTACGTTTTCTCTCAAAACATCGAATTTTAGTAGGATTTAGAAGTGATCACAGATTTACATCCTTTTGGCCCTAACTCTTCTCGTTTAGCCAGAAAATGGACTTTTTTGTTTTCACTCAAAACATCGAATTTTAGTAGGATTTAGAAGTGATCACAGATTTCCATCCTTTCGGCCCTATCTCTTCTCGTTTAGCCAGAAAATGGACTTTTATGTTTTCACTCAAAACATCGAATTTTAGTAGGATTTAGAAGTGATCACAGATTTCCATCCTTTGGCCCTATCTCTTCTCGTTTAGCCAGAAAATGGACTTTTATATTTTCACTCAAAAAATCGAATTTTAGTAGGATTTAGAAGTGATCACAGATTTCCTTCCTTTTGGCCCTATCTCTTCTCGTTTAGCCAGAAAATGGACTTTTATGTTTTCACTCAAAACTTCGAATTTTAGTAGGATTTAGAGCTGATCACAGATTTCCATCCTTTTGGCCCTATCTCTTCTCGTTTAGCCAGAAAATGGACTTTTATGTTTTCACTCAAAACATCGAATTTTAGTAGGATTTAGAAGTGATCACTGATTTCCATCCTTTGGCCCTATCTCTTCTCGTTTAGCCAGAAAATGGACTTTTATGTTTTCACTCAAAACATCGAATTTTAGTAGGATTTAGAAGTGATCACAGATTTCCTTCCTTTTGGCCCTATCTCTTCTCGTTTAGCCAGAAAATGGACTTTTATGTTTTCACTCAAAACATCGAATTTTAGTAGGATTTAGAAGTGATCAGAGATTTTCTTCTTTTTGGCCCTATCTCTTCTCGTTTAGCCAGAAAATGGACTTTTATGTTTTCACTCAAAACTTCGAATTTTAGTAGGATTTAGAGCTGATCACAGATTTCCATCCTTTTGGCCCTATCTCTTCTCGTTTAGCCAGAAAATGGACTTTTATGTTTTCACTCAAAAAATCGAATTTTAGTAGGATTTAGAAGTGATCACAGATTTTCTTCTTTTTGGCCCTATCTCTTCTCGTTTAGCCAGAAAATGGACTTTTATGTTTTCACTCAAAACATGGAATTTCAGTAGGATTTAGAAGTGATCACAGATCTCCATCCTTTTGGCCCTATCTCTTCTCGTTTAGCCAGAAAATGGACTTTTATGTTTTCACTCAAAACATTGAATTTTAGTAGGATTTAGAAGTGATCAGAGATTTCCTTCTTTTTGGCCCTATCTCTTCTCGTTTAGCCAGAAAATGGACTTTTATGTTTTCACTCAAAACATCGAATTTTCGTTGGGTTTAGAAGTGATCACAGATTTCCATCCTTTCGGCCCTATCTCTTCTCGTTTAGCAAGAAAATGGACTTTTATATTTTCACTCAAAACATCGAATTTTACTAGGACTTAGAAGTGATCACAGATTTCCTTCCTTTTGGCACTATCTCTTCTCGAGTAGCCAGAAAATGGACTTTTATGGTTTCACTCAAAACATCGAATTTTAGTAGGATTTAGAAGTGTTCACAGATATCCATCCTTTTGGCCCTATCTCTTCTCGTTTAGCCAGAAAATGGACTTTCATGTTTTCACTCAACACATCGGATTTTAGTAGGATTTAGAAGTGATCACAGATTTCCTTCCTTTTGGCCCTATCTCTTCTCGTTTAGCCAGAAAATGGACTTTTATGTTTTCGCTCTTAAAATCGAATTTTAGTAGGATTTAGAAGTGATCACAGATTTCCATTCTTTTGGCCCTATCTCTTCTCGTTTAGCCAGAAAATGGACTTTTATGTTTTCACTCTAAAAATCGAATTTTAGTGGGATTAGAAGTGATCACAGATTTTCTTCCTTTTGGCCCTATCTCTTCTCGTTTTGCCAGAAAATGCACTTTTATGTTTTCACTCAAAACATCTAATTTTAGTAGGATTTAGAAGTGATCACAGATTTCCTTCCTTTTGGCCCTATCTCTTCTCGTTTAGCCAGAAAATGGACTTTTATGTTTTCACTCAAAACATTAAATTTTAGTAGGATTCAGAAGTGATCACAGATTTTCTTCCTTTTGGCCCTATCTCTTCTCGTTTAGCCAGAAAATGGACTTTTATGTTTTCACTCAAAACATCAAATTTTAGTAGGATTTAGAAGTGATCACAGATTTCCTTCCTTTTTGCCCTATCTCTTCTCGTTTAGCCAGAAAATGGACTTTTATGTTTTCACTCTAAAATCGAATTTTAGTAGGATTCAGAAGTGATCACAGATTTCCTTCCTTTTGGCCCTATCTCTTCTCGTTTAGCCAGAAAATGGACTTTTAAGTTTTCACTCAAAAAATCGAATTTTAGTAGGATTTAGAAGTGATCACAGATTTCCTTCGTTTTGGCCCTATCTCTTCTCGTTTAGCCAGAAAATGGACTTTTATATTTTCACTCAAAACATCGAATTTTACCAGGACTTAGAAGTGATCACAGATTTCCTTCCTTTTGGCCCTATCTCTTCTCGTTTAGCCAGAAAATGGACTTTTATGTTTTCACTCAAAACATCGAATTTTAGTAGGATTTAGAAGTGATCACAGATTTCCTTCCTTTTGGCCCTATCTCTTCTCGTTTAGCCAGAAAATGGACTTTTATGTTTTCACTCTAAAAATCGAATTTTAGTAGGATTTAGAAGTGATCACAGATTTCCTTCGTTTTGGCCCTATCTCTTCTCGTTTAGCCAGAAAATGGACTTTTATATTTTCACTCAAAACATCGAATTTTACCAGGACTTAGAAGTGATCACAGATTTCCTTCCTTTTGGCCCTATCTCTTCTCGTTTAGCCAGAAAATGGACTTTTATGTTTTCACTCAAAACATCGAATTTTAGTAGGATTTAGAAGTGATCACAGATTTCCTTCCTTTTGGCCCTATCTCTTCTCGTTTAGCCAGGACTTTTATGTTTTCACTCAAAACATCAAATTTTAGTAGGATTCAAAAGTGATCACAGATTTCCTTCCTTTTTGCCCTATCTCTTCTCGTTTAGCCAGAAAATGGACTTTTATGTTTTCACTCTAAAAATCGAATTTTAGTAGGATTTTGAGCTGATCACAGATTTCCTTCCTTTTGGCCCTATCTCTTCTCGTTTAGCCAGAAAATGGACTTTTATGTTTTCACTCTAAAAATCGAATTTTAGTAGGATTTTGAGCTGATCACAGATTTTCTTCCTTTTGGCCCCATCTCTTCTCGTTTAGCCAGAAAATGGACTTTAATGTTTTCACTCAAAAAACGAATTTTGGTGGGATTTAGAAGTGATCACAGATATCCATCCTTTTGGCCCTATCTCTTCTCGTTTAGCCAGAAAATGGACATTTATGTTTTCACTCAAAACATGGAATTTCAGTAGGGTTTAGAAGTGATCACAGATCTCCATCCTTTCGGTCCTATCTCTTCTCGTTTAGCCAGAAAATGGACTTTTATGTCTTCACTCAAAACATAGAATTTTAGTAGGATTTAGAAGTGATCACAGATTTCCTTCCTTTCGGCCCTATCTCTTCTCGTTTAGCCAGAAAATGGACTTTTATGTTTTCACTCAAAACATCGAATTTTAGTAGGATTTAGAAGTGATCACAGATTTTCGTCTTTTTGGCCCTATCTCTTCTCGTTTAGCCAGAAAATGGACTTTCATGTTTTCACTCAACACATCGAATTTTAGTAGGATTTAGAAGTGATCACAGATTTCCATCCTTTTGGCCCTATCTCTTCTCGTTTAGCCAGAAAATGGACTTTTATGTTTTCACTCTAAAAATCGAATTTTAGTGGGATTTAGAAGTGATCACAGATTTTCTTCCTTTTGGCCCTATCTCTTCTCGTTTAGCCAGAAAATGGACTTTTATGTTTTCACTCAAAACATAGAATTTTAGTAGGATTTAGAAGTGATCACAGATTTCTTTCTATCTCTTCTCGTTTAGCCAGAAAATGGACTTTTATGTTTTCACTCAAAACATCGAATTTTAGTAGTATTTAGAAGTTTTGTTTTCACTCAACACATCGAATTTTAGTAGGATTTAGAAGTGATCACAGATTTCCTTCCTTTTGGCCCTATCTCTTCTCGTTTAGCCAGAAAATGGACTTTTATGTTTTCACTCAAAACATGGAATTTCAGTAGGGTTTAGAAGTGATCACAGATCTCCATCCTTTCGGTCCTATCTCTTCTCGTTTAGCCAGAAAATGGACTTTTATGTCTTCACTCAAAACATAGAATTTTAGTAGGATTTAGAAGTGATCACAGATTTCCTTCCTTTCGGCCCTATCTCTTCTCGTTTAGCCAGAAAATGGACTTTTATGTTTTCACTCAAAACATCGAATTTTAGTAGGATTTAGAAGTGATCACAGATTTTCTTCTTTTTGGCCCTATCTCTTCTCGTTTAGCCAGAAAATGGACTTTCATGTTTTCACTCAACACATCGAATTTTAGTAGGATTTAGAAGTGATCACAGATTTCCTTCTTTTGGCCCTATCTCTTCTCGTTTAGCCAGAAAATGGACTTTTATGTTTTCAATCTAAAATCGAATTTTAGTGGGATTTAGAAGTGATCACAGATGTTCTTCCTTTTGGCCCTATCTCTTCTCGTTTAGCCAGAAAATGGACTTTTATGTTTTCACTCTAGAAATCGAATTTTAGTAGGATTTTGAGCTGATCACAGATTTCCTTCCTTTTGGCCCTATCTCTTCTCGTTTAGCCAGAAAATGGACTTTTATGTTTTCACTCTAAAAATCGAATTTTAGTAGGATTTTGATCTGATCACAGATGTTTCTTCCTTTTGGCCCCATCTCTTCTCGTTTAGCCAGAAAATGGACTTTAATGTTTTCACTCAAAAAAACGAATTTTGGTGGGATTTAGAAGTGATCACAGATATCCATCCTTTTGGCCCTATCTCTTCTCGTTTAGCCAGAAAATGGACATTTATGTTTTCACTCAAAACATGGAATTTCAGTAGGGTTTAGAAGTGATCACAGATCTCCATCCTTTCGGTCCTATCTCTTCTCGTTTAGCCAGAAAATGGACTTTTATGTCTTCACTCAAAACATAGAATTTTAGTAGGATTTAGAAGTGATCACAGATTTCCTTCCTTTCGGCCCTATCTCTTCTCGTTTAGCCAGAAAATGGACTTTTATGTTTTCACTCAAAACATCGAATTTTAGTAGGATTTAGAAGTGATCACAGATTTTCGTCTTTTTGGCCCTATCTCTTCTCGTTTAGCCAGAAAATGGACTTTCATGTTTTCACTCAACACATCGAATTTTAGTAGGATTTAGAAGTGATCACAGATTTCCATCCTTTTGGCCCTATCTCTTCTCGTTTAGCCAGAAAATGGACTTTTATGTTTTCACTCTAAAAATCGAATTTTAGTGGGATTTAGAAGTGATCACAGATTTTCTTCCTTTTGGCCCTATCTCTTCTCGTTTAGCCAGAAAAATGGACTTTTATGTTCTCACTCAAAACATAGAATTTTAGTAGGATTTAGAAGTGATCACAGATTTCTTTCTATCTCTTCTCGTTTAGCCAGAAAATGGACTTTTATGTTTTCACTCAAAACATCGAATTTTAGTAGTATTTAGAAGTTTTGTTTTCACTCAACACATCGAATTTTAGTAGGATTTAGAAGTGATCACAGATTTCCTTCCTTTTGGCCCTATCTCTTCTCGTTTAGCCAGAAAATGGACTTTTATGTTTTCACTCAAAACATGGAATTTTCAGTAGGGTTTAGAAGTGATCACAGATCTCCATCCTTTCGGTCCTATCTCTTCTCGTTTAGCCAGAAAATGGACTTTTATGTCTTCACTCAAACATAGAATTTTAGTAGGATTTAGAAGTGATCACAGATTTCCTCCTTTCGGCCCTATCTCTTCTCGTTTAGCCAGAAAATGGACTTTTATGTTTTTTCACTCAAAACATCGAATTTTTAGTAGGATTTAGAAGTGATCACAGATTTTCTTCTTTTGGCCCCTATCTCTTCTCGTTTAGCCAGAAAATGGACTTTCATGTTTTCACTCAACACATCGAATTTTAGTAGGATTTAGAAGTGATCACAGATTTTCCTCTTTTGGCCCTATCTCTTCTCGTTTAGCCAGAAAAGACTTTTATGTTTTCAATCTAAAAAATCGAATTTTAGTGGGATTTAGAAGTGATCACAGATGTTCTTCTTTTGGCCTATCTCTTCTCGTTTAGCCAGAAAATGGACTTTTATGTTTTCACTCTAGAAATCGAATTTTAGAGGATTTGAGCTGATCACAGATTTCCTTCCTTTTGGCCCTATCTCTTCTCGTTTTAGCCAGAAAATGGACTTTATGTTTTCACTCTAAAAATCGAATTTAGTAGGATTTTGATCTGATCACAGATTTCTTCCTTTTGGCCCATATCTTCTCGTTTAGCCAGAA
>NW_023996811.1:0-32273 GCF_015586225.1 Lucilia sericata
CCAAAGTTAATTGCAACCATATCGGAACCTCAGATTACTGCTTTTATTAAACATAGAACAATAATTCTACCGATCTATCAAATTGACCAATTTGTAAAAAACACATTATGCTACAAATTATATACCATATTAAAGTGCAATCATAATGCTTTAAAATGATGCATAAATGACTGTCATAGCATGAAAACTGTCAATGTTATTTGCAACCATATCGGAACCTCAAATTACCGCCTTTTTAAAGCTGTGAAAATAATTCTACCGATCTATCCAATTGGCAATTTTCTAAAAATATTATGCAATAAATTATATACCAAAACAAATGGCAACTATAATGCAATAAAAAATATATAAACGACTGTTATAACATGAAAAATATAAAAGTTATTTGCAACCATATCGGAGCCTTGAATTACCGCATTTTTGAACCTGTACCAATAAATAACCGATCTATCCAATTTTTGTAAAAATTCATTATGCCACAAATTATACACCAAAATAAAGTGCAACTGTAATGCTTTAAAATGATGCGTAAACTAATGCCCTAGCACGAAAACTGCCAAAGTTAATTGCAACCATATCGGAACCTCAGATTACTGCTTTTATTAAACATAGAACAATAATTCTTCCGATCTATCAAATTGACCAATTTGTAAAAACACACATTATGCTACAAATTATATACC
The DNA here is from genome assembly GCF_015586225.1 of Lucilia sericata. NCBI lineage: Eukaryota > Metazoa > Arthropoda > Insecta > Diptera > Calliphoridae > Lucilia > Lucilia sericata. The sequence continues at coordinate 684 of NW_023996811.1, forward strand.
ATATTAAAGTGCAATCATAATGCTTTAAAATGATGCATAAATAACTGTCATAGCATGAAAACTGTCAAAGTTACTCACAACCATATCGGAACCTTAAATTACCGCCTTTTTAAACCTGGGAAAATAATTCTACCGATCTATCCAATTGGCCATTTTCTAAAAAAACATTATGCAATAAATTATATACCAAAACAAATGGCAACTAAAATGCAATAAAAGATGTATAAACGACTGTTATAACATGAAAACTATAAAAGTTATTTGCAACCATATCGGGGCCTTAAATTACCGCATTTTTAAACCTGTACCAATAAATATACCGATCTATCCAATTTTTGTAAAAATTCATTATGCCACAAATTATACACAAAAACAAAGTGCAACTGTAATGCTTTAAAATGATGCATAAACTATTGCCCTAGCATGAAAACTGTCAAAGTTATTTGCAACCATATCGGAACCTCAAATGACCGCGTTTTTAAACATAGAACAATAATTCTACCGATCCATCAAATTGACCATTTTTTAGACGAACACATTATGCCACAAATTATATACCAAATTAAAGTGCAATCATAATGCTCTAAACTGATGCATAAATGACTGTCATAGCATGAAAACTGTCAAAGTTATTCACAACCATATCGGAACCTCAAATTACCGCCTTTTCAAACCTGGGAAAATAATTCTAACGATCTATCCAATTGGCCATTTTCTTAAAATACATTATGCAATAAATTATATACCAAAACAAATGGCAATTTTAATGCTTTAAAACGACTGTCCTAGCACGAAAACTGCCAAAGTTAATTGCAACCATATCGGAACCTCAGATTACTGCTTTTATTAAACATAGAACAATAATTCTACCGATCTATCAAATTGACCAATTGTAAAAACACACATTATGCTACAAATTATACACCATATTAAAGTGCAATCATAATGCTTTAAAATGATGCATAAATGACTGTCATAGCATGAAAACTGTCAATGTTATTTGCAACCATATCGGAGCCTTGAATTACCGCATTTTTAAACCTGTACCAATAAATATACCGATCTATCCAACTTTTGTAAAAATTCATTATGCCACAAATTATACACCAAAATAAAGTGCAACTGTAATGCTTTAAAATGATGCATAAACTATTGCCCCTAGCATGAAAACTGTCAAAGTTATTTGCAACCATATCGGAACCTCAAATTACCGCGTTTTTAACATGAACAATAATTCTACCGATCCATCAAATTGACCATTTTTTAGACGAACACATTATGCCACAAATGATATACCAAATTAAAGTGCAATCATAATGCTCTAAACTGATGCATAAATGACTGTCATAGCATGAAAACTGTCAAAGTTATTCACAACCATATCGGAACCTCAAATTACCGCCTTTTTAAACCTGGGAAAATAATTCTACCGATCTATCCAATTGGCCATTTTCTTAAAATTCATTATGCAAAAAATTATATACCAAAACAAATGGCAATTTTAATGCTTTAAAATGGTGCATAAACGACTGTCCTAGCACGAAAACTGCCAAAGTTAATTGCCAACCATATCGGAACCTCAGATTACTGCTTTTATTAAACATAGAACAATAATTCTACCGATCTATCAAATTGGACCAATTTGTAAAAACCACATTATGCTACAATTATATACCATATTAAAGTGCAATCATAATGCTTTAAAATGATGCATAAATGACTGTCATAGCATGAAAACTGTCAATGTTATTTGCAACCATATCGTAACCTCAAATTACCGCCTTTTTAAAGCTGTGAAAATAATTCTACCGATCTATCCAATTGGCAATTTTCTAAAAATATATTATGCAATAAATTATATACCAAACAAATGGCAACTATAATGCAATAAAAAGATATATAAACGACTGTTATAACATGAAAAACTATAAAAGTTATTTGCAACCATATCGGAGCCTTGAATTACCGCATGTTTTAACCTGTACCAATAAATATACCGATCTATCCAACTTTTGTAAAAATTCATTATGCCACAAATTATACACCAAAATAAAGTGCAACTGTAATGCTTTAAAATGATGCATAAACTGTTGCCCTAGCATGAAAACTGTCAAAGTTATTTGCAACCATATCGGAACCCTCAAATTACCGCATTTTAAACATAGAACAATAATTCTACCGATCCATCAAATTGACCATTTTTTAGACGAAACACATTGTGCCACAAATGATATACCAAATTAAAGTGCAATCATAATGCTTTAAAATGATGCATAAATGACTGTCATAGCATGAAAACTGTCAAAGTTATTCACAACCATATCGGAACCCCTCAAATTACCGCCTTTTTAAACCTGGGAAAATATTTCTACCGATCTATCCAATTGGCCATTTTCTAAAAATACATTATGCAATAAATTATATACCAAAACAAATGGCAATTTTAATGCTTTAAAATGGTGCATAAACGACTGTCCTAGCACGTAAACTGCCAAAGTTAATTGCAACCATATCGGAACCTCAGATTACTGCGTTTATTAAACATAGAACTAATTAATTCTACCGATCTATCAAATTGACCAATTTGTAAAAATACACATTATGCTACAAATGATATACCATATTAAAGTGCAATATAAATACTTTAAAATGATGCATAAATGACTGTCATAACGTGAAAACTGGCATGTTATTTGCAACCATATCGGAACCTCAAATTACACCGCCTTTTTAAAAGCTGTGAAAATAATTATCTACCGATCTATCCATTGGCAATTTTCTAAAATATATTATGCAATAAATTATATACCAAAACAAATGGCAACTATATGCAATAAAAAGATATATAAACGACTGTTAGTAACATGAAAACTATAAAAGTTATTTGCAACCATATCGGAGCCTTGAATTACCGCATTTTTAACCTGTACCATAAATATACCGATCTATCCACTTTTGTAAAAATTCATTAGGCCACAAATTATACAACCAAAATAAAGTGCAACTGTAATGCTTTAAAATGATGCATAAACTATTGCCCTAGCATGAAAACTGTCAAAGTTATTTGCAACCATATCGGAACCTCAAATTACCGCGTTTTTAAACATAGAACAATAATTCTACCGATCCATTAAATTGACCATTTTTTAGACGAACACATTATGCCACAAATATATACCAAATTAAAGTGCAATCATAATGCTCTAAACTGATGCATAAATGACTGTCATAGCATGAAAACTGTTAAAGTTATTCACAACCATATCGGAACCTCAAATTACCGCCTTTTTAAACCTGGGAAAATAATTCTATCGATCTTTCCAATTGGCCATCTTCTAAAAATACATTATGCAATAAATTATATACCAAAACAAATGGCAAATTTAATGCTTTAAAATGGTGCATAAACGACTGTCCTAGCACGAAAACTGCCAAAGTTAATTGCAACCATATCGGAACCTCAGATTACTGCTTTTGTTAAACATAGAACAATAATTCTACCGATCTATCAAATTGACCAATTTGTAAAAACACACATTATGCTACAAATTATATACCATATTAAAGTGCAATCATAATGCTTTAAAATGATGCATAAATGACTGTCATAGCATGAAAACTTTCAATGTTATTTGCAACCATATCGGAACCTCAAATTACCGCCTTTTAAAGCTGTGAAAATAATTCTACCGATCTATCCAATTGGCAATTTTCTAAAAATATATTATGCAAAAAATTATATACCAAAACAAATGGCAACTATAATGCAATAAAAAGATATATAAACGACTGTTATAACATGAAAACTATAAAAGTTATTTGCAACCATATTGGAGCCTTGAATTACCGCATTTTTAAACCTGTACCAATAAATATACCGATCTATCCAACTTTTGTAAAAATTCATTATGCCACAAATTATACACCAAAATAAAGTGCAACTGTAATGCTTTAAAATGATGCATAAACTATTGCCCTAGCATGAAAACTGTCAAAGTTATTTGCAACCATATCGGAACCTCAAATTACCGCGTTTTTAAACATAGAACAATAATTCTACCGATCCTTCAAATTGACCATTTTTTAGACGAACACATTGTGCCACAAATGATATACCAAATTAAAGTGCAATCATAATGCTTTAAAATGATGCATAAATGACCGTCATAGCATGAAAACTGTCAAAGTTATTCACAACCATATCGGAACCTCAAATTACCGCCTTTTTAAACCTGGGAAAATAATTCTACCGATCTATCCAATTGGCCATCTTCTAAAAATACATTATGCAATAAATTATATACCAAAACAAATGGCAACTAAAATGCAATAAAAAGATGTATAAACGACTGTTATAACATAAAACTATAAAAGTTATTTGCAACCATATCGGGGCCTTAAATTACCGCATTTTTAAACCTGTACCAATAAATATACCGATCTATCCAATTTTTGTAAAAATTCATTATGCCACAAATTATACACAAAAACAAAGTGCAACTGTAATGCTTTAAAATGATGCATAAATGACTGTCATAGCATGAAAACTGTCAAAGTTATTCACAACCATATCGGAACCTCAAATTACCGCGTTTTTAAACCTGGGAAAATAATTCTACCGATTTATCCAATTGGCCGTTTTCTAAAAATACATTATGCAATAAATTATATACCAAAACAAATGGCAATTTTAATGCTTTAAAATGGTGCATAAACGACTGTCCTAGCACGAAAACTGCCAAAGTTAATTGCAGCCATATCGGAACCTCAGATTACTGCGTTTATTAAACATAGAACAATAATTCTACCGATCTATCAAATTGACCAATTTGTAAAAATACACATTATGCTACAAATGATATACCATATTAAAGTGCAATCATAATGCTTTAAAATGATGCATAAATGACTGTCATAGCGTGAAAACTGTCAATGTTATTTGCAGCCATATCGGAACCTCAAACTACCGCGTTTTTAAAGCTGTGAAAATAATTCTACCGATCTATCCAATTGGCCATTTTCCAAAAATCTATTATGGAATAAATTATATACCAAAGCAAATGGCAACTATAATGCAATAAAAAGATATATAAACGACTGTTATAACATGAAAACTATAAAAGTTATTTGCAACCATATCGGAGCCTTAAATTACCGCATTTTTGAACCTGTACCAATAAATATACCGATCTATCCAATTTTTGTAAAAATTCATTATGCCACAAATTATACACCAAAATAAAGTGCAACTGTAATGCTTTAAAATGATGCGTAAACTAATGCCCTAGCATGAAAACTGTCAAAGTTATTTGCAACCATATCGGAACCTCAAATTACCGCGTTTTTAAACATAGAACAATAATTCTACCGATCCATCAAATTGACCATTTTTTAGACGAACACATTATGCCACAAATGATATACCAAATTAAAGTGCAATCATAATGCTCTAAACTGATGCATAAATGACTGTCATAGCATGAAAACTGTCAAAGTAATTCACAACCATATCGGAACCTCAAATTACCGCCTTTTTAAACCTGGGAAAATAATTCTACCGATTTATCCAATTGGCCGTTTTCTAAAAATACATTATGCAATAAATTATATACCAAAACAAATGGCAATTTTAATGCTTTAAAATGGTGCATAAACGACTGTCCTAGCACGAAAACTGCCAAAGTTAACTGCAGCCATATCGGAACCTCAGATTACCGCGTTTATTAAACATAGAACAATAATTCTACCGATCTATCAAATTCACCAATTAGTAAAAACACACATTATGCTACAAATTAAATACCATATTAAAGTGCAATCATAATGCTTTAAAATGAAGCATAAATGACTGTCATAGCATGAAAACTGTCAAAGTTATTCACAACCATATCGGAACCTCAAATTACCGCGCTTTTAAACCTGGGAAAATAATTCTACCGATTTATCCAATTGGCCGTTTTCTAAAAATACATTATGCAATAAATTATATACCAAAACAAATGGCAATTTTAATGCTTTAAAATGGTGCATAAACGACTGTCCTAGCACGAAAACTGCCAAAGTTAATTGCAACCATATCGGAACCTCAGATTACCGCGTTTATTAAACATAGAACAATAATTCTACCAAAACAAATGGCAACTATAATGCAATAAAAAGATATATAAACGACTGTTATAACATGAAAACTATAAAAGTTATTTGCAACCATATCGGAGCCTTGAATTACCGCATTTTTAAACCTGTACCAATAAATATACCGATCTATCCAACTTTTGTAAAAATTCTTTATGCCACAAATTATACACCAAAATAAAGTGCAACTGTAATGCTTTAAAATGATGCATAAACTATTGCCCTAGCATAAAAACTGTCAAAGTTATTTGCAACCATATCGGAACCTCAAATTACCGCGTTTTTAACCATAGAACAATAATTTTACCGATCCTTCAAATTGACCATTTTTTAGACGAACACATTGTGTCACAAATGATATACCAAATTAAAGTGCAATCATAATGCTTTAAAATGATGCATAAATGACTGTCATAGCATGAAAACTGTCAAAGTTATTCACAACTATATCGGAACCTCAAATTACCGCCTTTTTAAACCTGGGAAAATAATTCTACCGATCTATCCAATTGGCCGTCTTCTAAAAATACATTATGCAATAAATTATATACCAAAACAAATGACAATTTTAATGCTTTAAAATGGTGCATATACGACTGTCCTAGCACGAAAACTGCCAAAGTTAATTGCAACCATATCGAAACCTCAGATTACTGCTTTTATTAAACATAGAACAATAATTCTACCGATCTATCAAATTGACCAATTTGTAAAAACACACATTATACTACAAATTATATACCATATCAAAGTGCAACTGTAATGCTTTAAAATGATGCATAAATGACTGTCATAGCATGAAAACTGTCAATGTTATGTGCAACCATATCGGAACCTCAAATTACCGCCTTTTTAAAGCTGTGAAAATAATTCTACCGATCTATCCAATTGGCAATTTTCTAAAAATATATTATGCAATAAATTATATACCAAAACAAATGGCAACTATAATGCAATAAAAAGATATATAAACGACTGTTATAACATGAAAAATGACTGTCATAGCATGAAAACTGTCAAAGTTATTCACAACCATATCGGAACCTCAAATTACCGCCTTTTTAAACCTGGGAAAATAATTCTACCGATCTATCCAATTGGCCATTTTCTAAAAATACATTATGCAATAAATTATATACCAAAACAAATGGCAATTTTAATGCTTTAAAATGGTGCATAAACGACTGTCCTAGCACGAAAACTGTCAAAGTTAATTGCAACCATATCGGAACCTCAGATTACTGCGTTTATTAAACATAGAACAATAATTCTACCGATCTATCAAATTGACCAATTTGTAAAAATACACATTATGCTACAAATGATATACCATATTAAAGTGCAATCATAATGCTTTAAAATGATGCATAAATGACTGTCATAGCGTGAAAACTGTCAATGTTATTTGCAGCCATATCGGAACCTCAAACTACCGCGTTTTTAAAGCTGTGAAAATAATTCTACCGATCTATCCAATTGGCCATTTTCCAAAAATATATTATGGAATAAATTATATACCAAAGCAAATGGCAACTATAATGCAATAAAAAGATATATAAACGACGGTTATAACATGAAAACTATAAAAGTTGTTTGCAACCATATCGGAGCTTTAAATTACAGCATTTTTGAACCTGTACCAATAAATATACCGATCTATCCAATTTTTGTAAAAATTCATTATGCCACAAATTATAAACCAAAATAAAGTGCAACTGTAATGCTTTAAAATGATGCGTAAACTAATGCCCTAGCATGAAAACTGTCAAAGTTATTTGCAACCATATCGGAACCTCAAATTACCGCGTTTTTAAACATAGAACAATAATTCTACCGATCCATCAAATTGACCATTTTTTAGACGAACACATTATGCCACAAATGATATACCAAATTAAAGTGCAATCATAATGCTCTAAACTGATGCATAAATGACTGTCATAGCATGAAAACTGTCAAAGTAATTCACAACCATATCGGAACCTCAAATTACCGCCTTTTAAACCTGGGAAAATAATTCTATCGATCTATCCAATTGGCCATCTTTTAAAAATACATTATGCAATAAATTATATACCAAAACAAATGGCAACTAAAATGCAATAAAAAGATGTATAAACGACTGTTATAACATGAAAACTATAAAAGTTATTTGCAACCATATCGGGGCCTTAAATTACCGCATTTTTAAACCTGTACCAATAAATATACCGATCTATCCAATTTTTGTAAAAATTCATTATGCCACAAATTATACACAAAAACAAAGTGCAACTGTAATGCTTTAAAATGATGCATAAATGACTGTCATAGCATGAAAACTGTCAAAGTTATTCACAACCATATCGGAACCTCAAATTACCGCGTTTTTAAACCTGGGAAAATAATTCTACCGATCTATCCAATTGGCAATTTTCTAAAATTATATTATGCAATAAATTATATACCAAAACAAATGGCAACTATAATGCAATAAAAAGATATATAAACGACTGTTATAACATGAAAACTATAAAAGTTATTTGCAACCATATCGGAGCCTTGAATTACCGCATTTTTAAACCTGTACCAATAAATATACCGATCTATCCAACTTTTGTAAAAATTCATTATGCCACAAATTATACACCAAAATAAAGTGCAACTGTAATGCTTTAAAATGATGCATAAACTATTGCCCTAGCATGAAAACTGTCAAAGTTATTTGCAACCATATCGGAACCTCAAATTACCGCGTTTTTAAACATAGAACAATAATTCTACCGATCCATCAAATTGACCATTTTTTATACGAACACATTGTGCCACAAATGATATACCAAATTAAAGTGCAATCGTAATGCTTTAAAATGATGCATAAATGACTGTCATAGCATGAAAACTGTCAAAGTTATTCACAACCATGTCGGAACCTCAAATTACCGCCTTTTTAAACCTGGGAAAATAATTCTACCGATCTATCCAATTGGCCATTTTCTAAAAATACATTATGCAATAAATTATATACCAAAACAAATGGCAATTTTAATGCTTTAAAATGGTGCATAAACGACTGTCCTAGCACGAAAACTGCCAAAGTTAATTGCAACCATATCGGAACCTCAGATTACTGCGTTTATTAAACATAGAAGAATAATTCTACCGATCTATCAAATTGACCAATTTGTAAAAATACACATTATGCTACAAATTTTAATTACCATATTAAAGTGCAATCATAATGCTTTAAAATGATGCATAAATGACTGTCATAGCGTGAAAACTGTTAATGTTATTTGCAGCCATATCGGAACCTCAAACTACCGCGTTTTTAAAGCTGTGAAAATAATTCTACCTATCTATCCAATTGGCCATTTTCCAAAAATATATTATGGAATAAATTATATACCAAAGCAAATGGCAACTATAATGCAATAAAAAGATATATAAACGACTGTTATAACATGAAAATTATAGAAGTTATTTGCAACCATATCGGAGCCTTAAATTACCGCATTTTTGAACCTGTACCAATAAATATACCGATCTATCCAATTTTTGTAAAAATTCATTATGCTACAAATTATACACCAAAATAAAGTGCAACTGTAATGCTTTAAAATGATGCGTAAACTAATGCCCTAGCATGAAAACTGTCAAAGTTATTTGCAACCATATCGGAACCTCAAATTACCGCGTTTTTAAACATAGAACAATAATTCTACCGATCCATCAAATTGACCATTTTTTAGACGAACACATTATGCCACAAATGATATACCAAATTAAAGTGCAATCATAATGCTTTAAAATGATGCATAAATGACTGTCATAGCATGAAAACTGTCAAAGTTATTCACAACCATATCGGAACCTCAGATTACTGCTTTTATTAAACACAAAACAATAATTCTACCGATCTATCAAATTGACCAATTTGTAAAAACACACATTATGCTACAAATTATATACCATATTAAAGTGCAATCATAATGCTTTAAAATGATGCATAAATGACTGTCATAGCATGAAAACTGTCAATGTTATTTGTAACCATATCGGAACCTCAAATTACCGCCTTTTTAAAGCTGTGAAAATAATTCTACCGATCTATCCAATTGGCCATTTTCCAAAAATATATTATGGAATAAATTATATACCAAAGCAAATGGCAACTATAATGCAATAAAAAGATATATAAACGACTGTTATAACATGAAAACTATAAAAGTTATTTGCAACCATATCGGAGCCTTAAATTTCCGCATTTTTGAACCTGTACCAATAAATATATCGATCTATCCAATTTTTGTAAAAATTCATTATGCCACAAATTATACACCAAAATAAAGTGCAACTGTAATGCTTTAAAATGATGCGTAAACTAATGCCCTAGCATGAAAACTGTCAAAGTTATTTGCAACCATATCGGAACCTCAAATTACCGCGTTTTTAAACATAGAACAATAATTCTACCGATCCATCAAATTGACCATTTTTTAGACGAACACATTATGCCACAAATGATATACCAAATTAAAGTGCAATCATAATGCTCTAAACTGATGCATAAATGACTGTCATAGCATGAAAACTGTCAAAGTAATTCACAACCATATCGGAACCTCAAATTACCGCCTTTTTAAACCTGGGAAAATAATTCTATCGATCTATCCAATTGGCCATCTTCTAAAAATACATTATGCAATAAATTATATACCAAAACAAATGGCAACTAAAATGCAATAAAAAGATGTATAAACGACTGTTATAACATGAAAACTATAAAAGTTATTTGCAACCATATCGGGGCCTTAAATTACCGCAGTTTTAAACCTGTACCAATAAATATACCGATCTATCCAATTTTTGTAAAAATTCATTATGCCACAAATTATACACAAAAACAAAGTGCAACTGTAATGCTTTAAAATGATGCATAAATGACTGTCATAGCATGAAAACTGTCAAAGTTATTCACAACCATATCGGAACCTCAAATTACCGCGTTTTTAAACCTGGGAAAATAATTCTACCGATTTATCCAATTGGCCGTTTTCTAAAAATACATTATGCAATAAATTATATACCAAAACAAATGGCAATTTTAATGCTTTAAAATGGTGCATAAACGACTGTCCTAGCACGAAAACTGCCAAAGTTAATTGCAACCATATCGGAACCTCAGATTACCGCGTTTATTAAACATAGAACAATAATTCTACCGATCTATCAAATTCACCAATTAGTAAAAACACACATTATGCTACAAATTATATACCATATTAAAGTGCAATCATAATGCTTTAAAATGAAGCATAAATGACTGTCATAGCATGAAAACTGTCAATGTTATTTGCAACCATATCAGAACCTCAAATTACCGCCTTTTTAAAGCTGTGAAAATAATTCTACCGATCTATCCAATTGGCAATTTTCTAAAAATATATTATTCAATAAATTATATACCAAAACAAATGGCAACTATAATGCAATAAAAACATATATAAACGACTGTTATAACATGAAAACTATAAAAGTTATTTGCAACCATATCGGAGCCTTGAATTACCGCATTTTTAAACCTGTACCAATAAATATACCGATCTATCCAACTTTTGTAAAAATTCATTATGCCACAAATTATACACCAAAATAAAGTGCAACTGTAATGCTTTAAAACGATGCATAAACTATTACCCTAGCATGAAAACTGTCAAAGTTATTTGCAACCATATCGGAACCTCAAATTACCGCGTTTTTAAACATAGAACAATAATTCTACCGATCCTTCAAATTGACCATTTTTTAGACGAACACATTGTGCCACAAATGATATACCAAATTAAAGTGCAATCATAATGCTTTAAAATGATGCATAAATGACTGTCATAGCATGAAAACTGTCAAAGTTATTCACAACCATATCGGAACCTCAAATTACCGCCTTTTTAAACCTGGGAAAATAATTCTACCGATCTATCCAATTGGCCGTTTTCTAAATATACATTATGCAATAAGTTATATACCAAAACAAATGGCAATTTTAATGCTTTAAAATGGTGCATAAACGACTGTCCTAGCACGAAAACTGCCAAAGTTAATTGCAACCATATCGGAACCTCAGATTACTGCTTTTATTAAACATAGAACAATAATTCTACCGATCTATCAAATTGACCAATTTGTAAAAACACACATTATGCTACAAATTATATACCATATTAAAGTGCAATCATAATGCTTTAAAATGATGCATAAATGACTGTCATAGCATGAAAACTGTCAATGTTATTTGCAACCATATCGGTACCTCAAATTACCGCCTTTTTAAAGCTGTGAAAATAATTCTACCGATCTATCCAATTGGCAGTTTTCTAAAAATATATTATGCAATAAATTATATACCAAAACAAATGGCAACTATAATGCAATAAAAAGATATATAAAGGACTGTTATAACATGAAAACTATAAAAGTTATTTGCAACCATATCGGAGCCTTGAATTACCGCATTTTTAAACCTGTACCAATAAATATACCGATCTATCCAACTTTTGTAAAAATTCATTATGCCACAAATTATACACCAAAATAAAGTGCAACTGTAATGCTTTAAAATGATGCATAAACTATTGCCCTAGCATGAAAACTGTCAAAGTTATTTGCAACCATATCGGAACCTCAAATTACCGCGTTTTTAAACATAGAACAATAATTCTACCGATCCTTCAAATTGACCATTTTTTAGACGAACACATTGTGCCACAAATGATATACCAAATTAAAGTGCAATCATAATGCTTTAAAATGATGCATAAATGACTGTCATATCATGAAAACTGTCAAAGTTATTCACAAACATATCGGAACCTCAAATTACCGCTTTTTAAACCTGGGAAAATAATTCTACCGATCTATCCAATTGGCCATTTTCTAAAAATACATTATGCAATAAATTATATACCAAAACAAATGGCAATTTTAATGCTTTAAAACGGTGCATAAACGACTGTCCTAGCACGAAAACTGCCAAAGTTAATTGCAACCATATCGGAACCTCAGATTACTGCGCTTATTAAACATAGAACAATAATTCTACCGATCTATCAAATTGACCAATTTGTAAAAATACACATTATGCTCCAAATGATATACCATATTAAAGTGCAATCATAATGCTTTAAAATGATGCATAAATGACTGTCATAGCGTGAAAACTGTCAATGTTATTTGCAGCCATATCGGAACCTCAAACTACCGCGTTTTTAAAGCTGTGAAAATAATTCTACCGATCTATCCAATTGACCATTTTCCAAAAATATATTATGGAATAAATTATATACCAAAACAAATGGCAACTAAATGCAATAAAAAGATGTATAAACGACTGTTATAACATGAAAACTATAAAAGTTATTTGCAAACATATCGGGGCCTTAAATTACCGCATTTTTAAACCTGTACCAATAAATATACCGATCTATCCAATTTTTGTAAAAATTCATTATGCCACAAATTATACACAAAACAAAGTGCAACTGTAATGCTTTAAAATGATGTATAAATGACTGTCATATCATGAAAACTGTCAAAGTTATTCACAACCATATCGGAACCTCAAATTACCGCGTTTTTAAACCTGGGAAAATAATTCTACCGATTTATCCAATTGGCCGTTTTCTAAAAATACATTATGCAATAAATTATATACCAAAACAAATGGCAATTTTAATGCTTTAAAATGGTGCATAAACGACTGTCCTAGCACGAAAACTGCCAAAGTTAATTGCAGCCATATCGGAACCTCAGATTACCGCGTTTATTAAACATAGAACAATAATTCTACCGATCTATCAAATTCACCAATTAGTAAAAACACACATTATGCTACAAATTATATACCATATTAAAGTGCAATCATAATGCTTTAAAATGAAGCATAAATGACTGTCATAGCATGAAAACTGTCAATGTTATTTGCAACCATATTGGAACCTCAAATTACCGCCTTTTTAAAGCTGTGAAAATAATTCTACCGATCTATCCAATTGGCAATTTTCTAAAAATATATTATGCAATAAATTATATACCAAAACAAATGGCAACTATAATGCAATAAAAAGATATATAAACGACTGTTATAACATGAAAACTATAAAAGTTATTTGCAACCATATCGGAGCCTTGAATTACCGCATTTTTAAACCTGTACCAATAAATATACCGATCTATCCAACTTTTGTAAAAATTCATTATGCCACAAATTATACACCAAAATAAAGTGCAACTGTAATGCTTTAAAATGATGCATAAACTATTGCCCTAGCATGAAAACTGTCAAAGTTATTTGCAACCATATCGGAACCTCAAATTACCGCGTTTTTAAACATAGAACAATAATTCTACCGATCCATTCAAATTGACCATTTTTTAGACGAACACATTATGCCACAAATGATATACCAAATTAAAGTGCAATCATAATGCTCTAAAATGATGCATAAATGACTGTCATAGCATGAAAACTGTCAAAGTTATTCACAACCATATCGGAACCTCAAATTACCGCCTTTTTAAACCTGGGAAAATAATTCTACCGATCTATCCAATTGGCCATTTTCTAAAAATACATTATGCAATAAATTATATACCAGAACAAATGGCAATTTTAATGCTTTAAAATGGTGCATAAACGACTGTCCTAGCACGAAAACTGCCAAAGTTAATTGCAACCATATCGGAACCTCAGATTACTGCTTTTATTAAACATAGAACAATAATTCTACCGATCTATCAAATTGACCAATTTGTAAAAACACACATTATGCTACAAATTATATACCATATTAAAGTGCAATCATAATGCTTTAAAATGATGCATAAATGACTGTCATAGCATGAAAACTGTCAATGTTATTTGCAACCATATCGGAACCTCAAATTACCGCCTTTTTAAAGCTGTGAAAATAATTCTACCGATCTATCCAATTGGCAATTTTCTAAAAATATATTATGCAATAAATTATATACCAAAACAAATGGCAACTATAATGCAATAAAAAGATATATAAACGACTGTTATAACATGAAAACTATAAAAGTTATTTGCAACCATATCGGAGCCTTGAATTACCGCATTTTTAAACCTGTACCAATAAATATACCGATCTATCCAACTTTTTGTAAAAATTCATTATGCCACAAATTATACACCAAAATAAAGTGCAACTGTAATGCTTTAAAATGATGCATAAACTATTGCCCTAGCATGAAAACTGTCAAAGTTATTTGCAACCATATCGGAACCTCAAATTACCGCGTTTTTAAACATAGAACAATAATTCTACCGATCCTTCAAATTGACCATTTTTTAGACGAACACATTATGCCACAAATGATATACCAAATTAAAGTGCAATCATAATGCTTTAAAATGATGCATAAATGACTGTCATATCATGAAAACTGTCAAAGTTATTCACAAACATATCGGAACCTCAAATTACCGCCTTTTTAAACCTGGGAAAATAATTCTACCGATCTATCCAATTGGCCATTTTCTAAAAATACATTATGCAATAAATTATATACCAAAACAAATGGCAATTTTAATGCTTTAAAATGGTGCATAAACGACTGTCCTAGCACGAAAACTGCCAAAGTTAATTGCAACCATATCGGAACCTCAGATTACTGCGCTTATTAAACATAGAACAATAATTCTACCGATCTATCAAATTGACCAATTTGTAAAAATACACATTATGCTACAAATGATATACCATATTAAAGTGCAATCATAATGCTTTAAAATGATGCATAAATGACTTTCATAGCGTGAAAACTGTCAATGTTATTTGCAGCCATATCGGAACCTCAAACTACCGCGTTTTTTAAAGCTGTGAAATAATTCTAACCGATCTATCCAATTGACCATTTTCCAAAAATATATTATGGAATAAATTATATACCAAAACAAATGGCAACTAAAATGCAATAAAAAGATGTATAAACGACTGTTATAACATGAAAACTATAAAAGTTATTAGCAAACCATATCGGTAGCCTTAAATTACCGCATTTTTAAACCTGTACCAATAAATATACCGATCTATCCAATTTTTGTAAAAATTCATTATGCCACAAATTATACACAAAAACAAAGTGCAACTGTAATGCTTTAAAATGATGCATAAATGACTGTCATATCATGAAAACTGTCAAAGTTATTCACAACCATATCGGAACCTCAAATTACCGCGTTTTTAAACCTGGGAAAATAATTCTACCGATTATCCAATTGGCCGTTTTCAAAAATACATTATGCAATAAATTATATACCAAAACAAATGGCAATTTTAATGCTTTAAAATGGTATAAACGACTGTCCTAGCACGAAAACTGCCAAAGTTAATTGCAGCCATATCGGAACCTCAGATTACTGCGTTATTAAACATAGAAAATAATTCTACCGATCTATCAAATTCACCAATTAGTAAAAAACACATTATGCTACAAATTATATACCATATTAAAGTGCAATCATAATGCTTTAAATGAGCATAAATGACTGTCATAGCATGAAAACTGTCAAAGTAATTCACAACCATATCGGAACCTCAAATTACCGCCTTTTTAAACCTGGGAAAATAATTCTACCGATCTATCCAATGGCCATTTCTTAAAATACATTATGCTAAATTATATACCAACAAATGGCAACTAATGCAAAAATGTATAAACGACTGTTATACATGAAAATTGCCAAAGTTATTTGCAACCATATCGGGGCCTTAAATTACCGCATTTTTAAACCTGTACCAATAAATATACCGATCTATCCAATTTTTGTAAAAATTCATTATGCCACAAATTATACACAAAACAAAGTGCAACTGTAATGCTTTAAAATGATGCATAAATGACTGTCATAGCATGAAAACTGTCAAAGTTATTCACAACCATATCGGAACCTCAAATTACCGCGTTTTTAAACCTGGGAAAATAATTCTACCGATTTATCCAATTGGCCGTTTTCCTAAAAATACATTATGCAATAAATTATATACCAAAGCAAATGGCAATTTTAATGCTTTAAAATGGTGCATAAACGACTGTCCTAGCACGAAAACTGCCAAAGTTAATTGCAGCCATATCGGAACCTCAGATTACCGCGTTTATTAAACATAGAACAATAATTCTACCGATCTATCAAATTCACCAATTAGTAAAAACACACATTATGCTACAAATTATATACCATATTAAAGTGCAATCATAATGCTTTAAAATGAAGCATAAATGACTGTCATAGCATGAAAACTGTCAATGTTATTTGCAACCATATCGGAACCTCAAATTACCGCCTTTTTAAAGCTGTGAAAATAATTCTACCGATCTATCCAATTGGCAATTTTCTAAAAATATATTATGCAATAAATTATATACCAAAACAAATGGCAACTATAATGCAATAAAAAGATATATAAACGACTGTTATAACATGAAAACTATAAAAGTTATTTGCAACCATATCGGAGCCTTGAATTACCGCATTTTTAAACCTGTACCAATAAATATACCGATCTATCCAACTTTTGTAAAAATTCATTATGCCACAAATTATACACCAAAATAAAGTGCAACTGTAATGCTTTAAAATGATGCATAAACTATTGCCCTAGCATGAAAACTGTCAAAGTTATTTGCAACCATATCGGAACCTCAAATTACCGCGTTTTTAAACATAGAACAATAATTCTACCGATCCTTCAAATTGACCATTTTTTAGACGAACACATTGTGCCACAAATGATATACCAAATTAAAGTGCAATCATAATGCTTTAAAATGATGCATAAATGACTGTCATAGCATGAAAACTGTCAAAGTTATTCACAACCATATCGGAACCTCAAATTACCGCCTTTTTAAACCTGGGAAAATAATTCTACCGATCTATCCAATTGGCCATTTTCTAAAAATACATTATGCAATAAATTATATACCAAAACAAATGGCAATTTTAATGCTTTAAAATGGTGCATAAACGACTGTCCTAGCACGAAAACTGCCAAAGTTAATTGCAACCATATCGGAACCTCAGATTACTGCTTTTATTAAACATAGAACAATAATTCTACCGATCTATCAAATTGACCAATTTGTAAAAATACACATTATGCTACAAATGATATACCATATTAAAGTGCAATCATAATGCTTTAAAATGATGCATAAATGACTGTCATAGCAGTGAAAACTGTCAATGTTATTTGCAGCCATATCGGAACCTCAAACTACCGCCTTTTTAAAGCTGTGAAAATAATTCTACCGATCTATCCAATTGGCCATTTTCTAAAAATATATTATGCAATAAGTTATATACCAAAAGCAAATGGCAACTATAATGCAATAAAAAGATATATAAACGACTGTTATAACATGAAAACTATAAAAGTTATTTGCAACCATATCGGAGCCTTGAATTACCGCATTTTTTAAACCTGTACCAATAAATATACCGATCTATCCAACTTTTTGTAAAATTCATTATGCCACAAATTATACACCAAAATAAAGTGCAACTGTAATGCTTTAAAATGATGCATAAACTATTGCCCTAGCATGAAAACTGTCAAAGTTATTTGCAACCATATCGGAACCTCAAATTACCGCGTTTTTAAACATAGAACAATAATTCTACCGATCCTTCAAATTGACCATTTTTTAGACGAACACATTGTGCCACAAATGATATACCAAATTAAAGTGCAATCATAATGCTTTAAAATGATGCATAAATGACTGTCATAGCATGAAAACTGTCAAAGTTATTCACAACCATATCGGAACCTCAAATTACCGCCTTTTTTAAACCTGGGAAAATAATTCTACCGATCTATCCAATTGGCCATTTTCTAAAATACATTATGCAATAAATTATATACCAAAACAAATGGCAATTTTAATGCTTTAAAATGGTGCATAAACGACTGTCCTAGCACGAAAACTGCCAAAGTTAATTGCAACCATATCGGAACCTCAGATTACTGCGTTTATTAAACATAGAACAATAATTCTACCGATCTATCAAATTGACCAATTTGTAAAAATACACATTATGCTACAAATGATATACCATATTAAAGTGCAATCATAATGCTTTAAAATGATGCATAAATGACTGTCATAGCGTGAAAACTGTCAATGTTATTTGCAGCCATATCGGAACCTCAAACTACCGCGTTTTAAAGCTGTGAAAATAATTCTACCGATCTATCCAATTGGCCATTTTCCAAAAATATATTATGGAATAAATTATATACCAAAGCAAATGGCAACTATATTATACACCAAAATAAAGTGCAACTGTAATGCTTAAAATGATGCATAAACTATTGCCCTAGCATGAAAACTGTCAAAGTTATTTGCAACCATATCGGAACCTCAAATTACCGCGTTTTTAAACATAGAACAATAATTCTACCGATCCATCAAATTGACCATTTTTTAGACGAACACATTATGGCACAAATGATATGCCAAATTAAAGTGCAATCATAATGCTCTAAACTGATGCATAAATGACTGTCATAGCATGAAAACTGTCAAAGTTATTCACAACCATATCGGAACCTCAAATTACCGCGTTTTTAAACCTGGGAAAATAATTCTACCGATTTATCCAATTGGCCGTTTTCTAAAAATACATTATGTAATAAATTATATACCAAAACAAATGGCAATTTTTATGCTTTAAAATGGTGCATAAACGACTGTCCTAGCATGAAAACTGTCAATGTTATTTGCAACCATATCGGAACCTCAAATTACCGCCTTTTTAAAGCTGTGAAAATAATTCTACCGATCTATCCAATTGGCAATTTTCTAAAAATATATTATGCAATAAATTATATACCAAAACAAATGACAACTATAATACAATAAAAATATATATAAACGACTGTTATAACATGAAAACTATAAAAGTTATTTGCAACCATATCGGAGCCTTCAATTACCGCATTTTTAAACCTGTACCAATAAATATACCGATCTATCAAACTTTTGTAAAAATTCATTATGCCACAAATTATACACCAAAATAAAGTGCAACTGTAATGCTTTAAAATGATGCATAAACTATTGCCCTAGCATGAAAACTGTCAAAGTTATTTGCAACCATATCGGAACCTCAAATTACCGCGTTTTTAAACATAGAACAATAATTCTACCGATCTTTCAAATTGACCAATTTGTAAAAATACACATTATGCTACAAATGATATACCATATTAAAGTGCAATCATAATGCTTTAAAATGATGCATAAATGACTGTCATAGCGTGAAAACTGTCAATGTTATTTGCAGCCATATCTGAACCTCAAACTACCGCGTTTTTAAAGCTGTGAAAATAATTCTACCGATCTATCCAATTGGCCATTTTCCAAAAATATATTATGGAATAAATTATATACCAAAGCAAATGGCAACTATATTATACACCAAATAAAGTGCAACTGTAATGCTTTAAAATGATGCATAAACTATTGCCCTAGCATGAAAACTGTCAAAGTTATTTGCAACCATATCGGAACCTCAAATTACCGCGTTTTTAAATATAGAACAATAATTCTACCGATCCTTCAAATTGACCATTTTTTAGACGAACACATTGTGCCACAAATGATATACCAAATTAAAGTGCAATCATAATGCTTTAAAATGATGCATAAATGACTGTCATAGCATGAAAACTGTCAAAGTTATTCACAACCATATCGGAACCTCAAATTACCGCCTTTTTAAACCTGGGAAAATAATTCTACCGATCTATCCAATTGGCCATTTTCTAAAATACATTATGCAATAAATTATATACCAAAACAAATGGCAATTTTAATGCTTTAAAATGGTGCATAAACGACTGTCCTAGCACGAAAACTGCCAAAGTTAATTGCAACCATATCGGAACCTCAGATTACCTGCGTTTATTAAACATAGAACAATAATTCTACCGATCTATCAAATTGACCAATTTGTAAAAACACACATTATGCTACAAATTATATACCATATTAAAGTGCAATCATAATGCTTTAAAATGAATGCATAAATGACTGTCATAGCATGAAAACTGTCAATGTTATTTGCAACCATATCGGAACCTCAAATTACCGCCTTTTTAAAGCTGTGAAAATAATTCTACCGATCTATCCAATTGGCCATTTTCTAAAAATATATTATGCAATAAATTATATACCAAAACAAATGGCAACTATAATGCAATAAAAAGATATATAAACGACTGTTATAACATGAAAACTATAAAAGTTATTTGCAACCATATCGGAGCCTTGAATTACCGCATTTTTAAACCTGTACCAATAAATATACCGATCTATCCAACTTTTGTAAAAATTCATTATGCCACAAATTATACACCAAAATAAAGTGCAACTGTAATGCTTTAAAATGATGCATAAACTATTGCCCTAGCATGAAACTGTCAAAGTTATTTGCAACCATATCGGAACCTCAAATTACCGCGTTTTTAAACATAGAACAATAATTCTACCGATCCTTCAAATTGACCATTTTTTAGACGAACACATTGTGCCACAAATGATATACCAAATTAAAGTGCAATCATAATGCTTTAAAATGATGCATAAATGACTGTCATAGCATGAAAACTGTCAAAGTTATTCACAACCATATCGGAACCTCAAATTACCGCCTTTTTAAACCTGGGAAAATAATTCTACCGATCTATCCAATTGGCCATTTTCTAAAAATACATTATGCAATAAATTATATACCAAAACAAATGGCAATTTTAATGCTTTAAAATGGTGCATAAACGACTGTCCTAGCACGAAAACTTGCCAAAGTTAATTGCAACCATATCGGAACCTCAGATTACTGCGTTTATTAAACATAGAACAATAATTCTACCGATCTATCAAATGACCAATTTTAAAAATACACATTATGCTCAAATGATATACGATATTAAAGTGCAATCATAATGCTTTAAATGATGCATAAATGACTGTCATAGCGTGAAAACTGTCAATGTTATTTGCAGCCATATCGGAACCTCAAACTACCGCGTTTTTAAAGCTGTGAAAATAATTCTACCGATCTATCCAATTGGCCATTTTCCAAAAATACATTATGAATAAGTTATATACCAAAGCAAATGGCAACTATAATGCAATAAAAAGATATATAAACGACTGTTATAACATGAAAACTATAAAAGTTATTTGCAACCATATCGGAGCCTTAATTACGCATTTTTAACCGTACAATAAATATACCGATCTATCCAATTTTTGTAAAAATTCATTATGCCACAAATTATACACCAAAATAAAGTGCAACTGTAATGCTTTAAAATGATGCGTAAACTAATGCCCTAGCATGAAAACTGTCAAAGTTATTGCAACCATATCGGAACCTCAAATTACCGCGTTTTTAAACATAGAACAATAATTCTACCGATCATCAAATTGACCATTTTTTAGAAACACATTATGCCACAAATGATATACCAATTAAAGTGCAATCATAATGCTTTAAAATGATGCATAAATGACTGTCATAGCATGAAAACTGTCAAGTATTGCAACCATATCGGAACCTCAAATTACCGCCTTTTTAAAGCTGGAAAATAATTCTACCGATCTATCCAATTGGCCATTTCTAAAAATACATTATGCAATAGATTTATACCAAAACAAATGGCAACTAAATGCAATAAAAAGATATAAACGACTGTTATAACATGAAACTATAAAAGTTATTTGCAACCATATCGGAGCCTTAAATTACCGCATTTTTGAACCTGTACCAATAAATATACCGATCTATCCAATTTTTGTAAAATTTCATTATGCCACAAATTATACACCAAAATAAAGTGCAACTGTAATGCTTTAAAATGATGCATAAACTATTGCCCTAGCATGAAACTGTCAAAGTTATTTGCAACCATATCGGAACCTCAAATTACCGCGTTTTTAAACATAGAACAATAATTCTACCGATCCTTCAAATTGACCATTTTTTAGACGAACACATTGTGCCACAAATGATATACCAAATTAAAGTGCAATCATAATGCTTTAAAATGATGCATAAATGACTGTCATAGCATGAAAACTGTCAAAGTTATTCACAACCATATCGGAACCTCAAATTACCGCCTTTTTAAACCTGGGAAAATAATTCTACCGATCTATCCAATTGGCCATTTTCTAAAAATACATTATGCAATAAATTATATACCAAAACAAATGGCAATTTTAATGCTTTAAAATGGTGCATAAACGACTGTCCTAGCACGAAAACTGCCAAAGTTAATTGCAACCATATCGGAACCTCAGATTACTGCGTTTATTAAACATAGAACAATAATTCTACCGATCTATCAAATTGACCAATTTTTAAAAATACACATTATGCTACAAATGATATACGATATTAAAGTGCAATCATAATGCTTTAAAATGATGCATAAATGACTGTCATAGCGTGAAAACTGTCAATGTTATTTGCAGCCATATCGGAACCTCAAACTACCGCGTTTTTAAAGCTGTGAAAATAATTCTACCGATCTATCCAATTGGCCATTTTCCAAAAATACATTATGGAATAAGTTATATACCAAAGCAAATGGCAACTATAATGCAATAAAAAGATATATAAACGACTGTTATAACATGAAAACTATAAAAGGTATTTGCAACCATATCGGAGCCTTAAATTACCGCATTTTTGAACCTGTACCAATAAATATACCGATCTATCCAATTTTTGTAAAAATTCATTATGCCACAAATTATACACCAAAATAAAGTGCAACTGTAATGCTTTAAAATGATGCGTAAACTAATGCCCTAGCATGAAAACTGTCAAAGTTATTTGCAACCATATCGGAACCTCAAATTACCGCGTTTTTAAACATAGAACAATAATTCTACCGATCCATCAAATTGACCATTTTTTAGACGAACACATTATGCCACAAATGATATACCAAATTAAAGTGCAATCATAATGCTCTAAACTGATGCATAAATGACTGTCATAGCATGAAAACTGTCAAAGTAATTCACAACCATATCGGAACCTCAAATTACCGCCTTTTTAAACCTGGGAAAATAATTCTATCGATCTATCCAATTGGCCATCTTCTAAAAATACATTATGCAATAGATTGTATACCAAAACAAATGGCAACTAAAATGCAATAAAAAGATGTATAAACGACTGTTATAACATGAAAACTATAAAAGTTATTTGCAACCATATCGGGGCCTTAAATTACCGCATTTTTAAACCTGTACCAATAAATATACCGATCTATCCAATTTTTGTAAAAATTCATTATGCCACAAATTATACACAAAAACAAAGTGCAACTGTAATGCTTTAAAATGATGCATAAATGACTGTCATAGCATGAAAACTGTCAAAGTTATTCACAACCATATCGGAACCTCAAATTACCGCGTTTTTAAACCTGGGAAAATAATTCTACCGATTTATCCAATTGGCCGTTTTCCAAAAATACATTATGCAATAAATTATATACCAAAGCAAATGGCAATTTTAATGCTTTAAAATGGTGCATAAACGACTGTCCTAGCACGAAAACTGCCAAAGTTAATTGCAGCCATATCGGAACCTCAGATTACCGCGTTTATTAAACATAGAACAATAATTCTACCGATCTATCAAATTCACCAATTAGTAAAAACACACATTATGCTACAAATTATATACCATATTAAAGTGCAATCATAATGCTTTAAAATGAAGCATAAATGACTGTCATAGCATGAAAACTGTCAATGTTATTTGCAACCATATCGGAACCTCAAATTACCGCCTTTTTAAAGCTGTGAAAATAATTCTACCGATCTATCCAATTGGCCATTTTCTAAAAATATATTATGCAATAAATTATATACCAAAACAAATGGCAACTATAATGCAATAAAAAGATATATAAACGACTGTTATAACATGAAAACTATAAAAGTTATTTGCAACCATATCGGAGCCTTGAATTACCGCATTTTTAAACCTGTACCAATAAATATACCGATCTATCCAACTTTTGTAAAAATTCATTATGCCACAAATTATACACCAAAATAAAGTGCAACTGTAATGCTTTAAAATGATGCATAAACTATTGCCCTAGCATGAAAACTGTCAAAGTTATTTGCAACCATATCGGAACCTCAAATTACCGCGTTTTTAAACATAGAACAATAATTCTACCGATCCTTCAAATTGACCATTTTTTAGACGAACACATTGTGCCACAAATGATATACCAAATTAAAGTGCAATCATAATGCTTTAAAATGATGCATAAATGACTGTCATAGCATGAAAACTGTCAAAGTTATTCACAACCATATCGGAACCTCAAATTACCGCCTTTTTAAACCTGGGAAAATAATTCTACCGATCTATCCAATTGGCCATTTTCTAAAAATACATTATGCAATAAATTATATACCAAAACAAATGGCAATTTTAATGCTTTAAAATGGTGCATAAACGACTGTCCTAGCACGAAAACTGCCAAAGTTAATTGCAACCATATCGGAACCTCAGATTACTGCTTTTATTAAACATAGAACAATAATTCTACCGATCTATCAAATTGACCAATTTGTAAAAATACACATTATGCTACAAATGATATACCATATTAAAGTGCAATCATAATGCTTTAAAATGATGCATAAATGACTGTCATAGCGTGAAAACTGTCAATGTTATTTGCAGCCATATCGGAACCTCAAACTACCGCGTTTTTAAAGCTGTGAAAATAATTCTACCGATCTATCCAATTGGCCATTTTCCAAAAATACATTATGGAATAAGTTATATACCAAAGCAAATGGCAACTATAATGCAATAAAAAGATATATAAACGACTGTTATAACATGAAAACTATAAAAGTTATTTGCAACCATATCGGAGCCTTAAATTACCGCATTTTTGAACCTGTACCAATAAATATACCGATCTATCCAATTTTTGTAAAATTTCATTATGCCACAAATTATACACCAAAATAAAGTGCAACTGTAATGCTTTAAAATGATGCATAAACTATTGCCCTAGCATGAAAACTGTCAAAGTTATTTGCAACCATATCGGAACCTCAAATTACCGCGTTTTTAAACATAGAACAATAATTCTACCGATCCTTCAAATTGACCATTTTTTAGACGAACACATTGTGCCACAAATGATATACCAAATTAAAGTGCAATCATAATGCTTTAAAATGATGCATAAATGACTGTCATAGCATGAAAACTGTCAAAGTTATTCACAACCATATCGGAACCTCAAATTACCGCCTTTTTAAACCTGGGAAAATAATTCTACCGATCTATCCAATTGGCCATTTTCTAAAAATACATTATGCAATAAATTATATACCAAAACAAATGGCAATTTTAATGCTTTAAAATGGTGCATAAACGACTGTCCTAGCACGAAAACTGCCAAAGTTAATTGCAACCATATCGGAACCTCAGATTACTGCGTTTATTAAACATAGAACAATAATTCTACCGATCTATCAAATTGACCAATTTTTAAAAATACACATTATGCTACAAATGATATACGATATTAAAGTGCAATCATAATGCTTTAAAATGATGCATAAATGACTGTCATAGCGTGAAAACTGTCAATGTTATTTGCAGCCATATCGGAACCTCAAACTACCGCGTTTTTAAAGCTGTGAAATAATTCTACCGATCTATCCAATTGGCCATTTTCCAAAAATACATTATGGAATAAGTTATATACCAAAGCAAATGGCAACTATAATGCAATAAAAAGATATATAAACGACTGTTATAACATGAAAACTATAAAAGGTATTTGCAACCATATCGGAGCCTTAAATTACCGCATTTTTGAACCTGTACCAATAAATATACCGATCTATCCAATTTTTGTAAAAATTCATTATGCCACAAATTATACACCAAAATAAAGTGCAACTGTAATGCTTTAAAATGATGCGTAAACTAATGCCCTAGCATGAAAACTGTCAAAGTTATTTGCAACCATATCGGAACCTCAAATTACCGCGTTTTTAAACATAGAACAATAATTCTACCGATCCATCAAATTGACCATTTTTTAGACGAACACATTATGCCACAAATGATATACCAAATTAAAGTGCAATCATAATGCTCTAAACTGATGCATAAATGACTGTCATAGCATGAAAACTGTCAAAGTAATTCACAACCATATCGGAACCTCAAATTACCGCCTTTTTAAACCTGGGAAAATAATTCTATCGATCTATCCAATTGGCCATCTTCTAAAAATACATTATGCAATAGATTGTATACCAAAACAAATGGCAACTAAAATGCAATAAAAAGATGTATAAACGACTGTTATAACATGAAAACTATAAAAGTTATTTGCAACCATATCGGGGCCTTAAATTACCGCATTTTTAAACCTGTACCAATAAATATACCGATCTATCCAATTTTTGTAAAAATTCATTATGCCACAAATTATACACAAAAACAAAGTGCAACTGTAATGCTTTAAAATGATGCATAAATGACTGTCATAGCATGAAAACTGTCAAAGTTATTCACAACCATATCGGAACCTCAAATTACCGCGTTTTTAAACCTGGGAAAATAATTCTACCGATTTATCCAATTGGCCGTTTTCCAAAATACATTATGCAATAAATTATATACCAAAGCAAATGGCAATTTTAATGCTTTAAAATGGTGCATAAACGACTGTCCTAGCACGAAAACTGCCAAAGTTAATTGCAGCCATATCGGAACCTCAGATTACCGCGTTTATTAAACATAGAACAATAATTCTACCGATCTATCAAATTCACCAATTAGTAAAAACACACATTATGCTACAAATTATATACCATATTAAAGTGCAATCATAATGCTTTAAAATGAAGCATAAATGACTGTCATAGCATGAAAACTGTCAATGTTATTTGCAACCATATCGGAACCTCAAATTACCGCCTTTTTAAAGCTGTGAAAATAATTCTACCGATCTATCCAATTGGCCATTTTCTAAAAATATATTATGCAATAAATTATATACCAAACAAATGGCAACTATAATGCAATAAAAAGATATATAAACGACTGTTATAACATGAAAACTATAAAAGTTATTTGCAACCATATCGGAGCCTTGAATTACCGCATTTTTAAACCTGTACCAATAAATATACCGATCTATCCAACTTTTGTAAAAATTCATTATGCCACAAATTATACACCAAAATAAAGTGCAACTGTAATGCTTTAAAATGATGCATAAACTATTGCCCTAGCATGAAAACTGTCAAAGTTATTTGCAACCATATCGGAACCTCAAATTACCGCGTTTTTAAACATAGAACAATAATTCTACCGATCCTTCAAATTGACCATTTTTTAGACGAACACATTGTGCCACAAATGATATACCAAATTAAAGTGCAATCATAATGCTTTAAAATGATGCATAAATGACTGTCATAGCATGAAAACTGTCAAAGTTATTCACAACCATATCGGAACCTCAAATTACCGCCTTTTTAAACCTGGGAAAATAATTCTACCGATCTATCCAATTGGCCATTTTCTAAAAATACATTATGCAATAAATTATATACCAAAACAAATGGCAATTTTTAATGCTTTAAAATGGTGCATAAACGACTGTCCTAGCACGAAAACTGCCAAAGTTAATTGCAACCATATCGGAACCTCAGATTACTGCTTTTATTAAACATAGAACAATAATTCTACCGATCTATCAAATTGACCAATTTGTAAAAATACACATTATGCTACAAATGATATACCATATTAAAGTGCAATCATAATGCTTTTAAAATGATGCATAAATGACTGTCATAGCGTGAAAACTGTCAATGTTATTTGCAGCCATATCGGAACCTCAAACTACCGCGTTTTTAAAGCTGTGAAATAATTCTACCGATCTATCCAATTGGCCATTTTCCAAAAATACATTATGGAATAAGTTATATACCAAAGCAAATGGCAACTATAATGCAATAAAAAGATATATAAACGACTGTTATAACATGAAAACTATAAAAGTTATTTGCAACCATATCGGAGCCTTAAATTACCGCATTTTTGAACCTGTACCAATAAATATACCGATCTATCCAATTTTTGTAAAATTTCATTATGCCACAAATTATACACCAAAATAAAGTGCAACTGTAATGCTTTAAAATGATGCATAAACTATTGCCCTAGCATGAAAACTGTCAAAGTTATTTGCAACCATATCGGAACCTCAAATTACCGCGTTTTAAACATAGAACAATAATTCTACCGATCCTTCAAATTGACCATTTTTTAGACGAACACATTGTGCCACAAATGATATACCAAATTAAAGTGCAATCATAATGCTTTAAAATGATTGCATAAATGACTGTCATAGCATGAAAACTGTCAAAGTTATTCACAACCATATCGGAACCTCAAATTACCGCCTTTTTAAACCTGGGAAAATAATTCTACCGATCTATCCAATTGGCCATTTTCTAAAAATACATTATGCAATAAATTATATACCAAAACAAATGGCAATTTTAATGCTTTAAAATGGTGCATAAACGACTCTGTCCTAGCACGAAAACTGCCAAAGTTAATTGCAACCATATCGGAACCTCAGATTACTGCGTTTATTAAACATAGAACAATAATTCTACCGATCTATCAAAATTGACCAATTTTTAAAAATACACATTATGCTAAAATGATATACGATATTAAAGTGCAATCATAATGCTTTAAAATGATGCATAAATGACTGTCATAGCGTGAAAACTGTCAAGTTATTCACAACCATATCGGAACCTCAAATTACCGCCTTTTTAAACCTGGGAAAATAATTCTACCGATCTATCCAATTGGCCATTTTCTAAAAATACATTATGCAATAAATTATATACCAAAACAAATGGCAATTTTAATGCTTTAAAATGGTGCATAAACGACTGTCTAGCACGAAAAACTGCCAAAGTTAATTGCAGCCATATCGGAACCTCAGATTACCGCGTTATTAAACATAGAACAAAATTCTACCGATCTATCAATTCACCAATTCACATTATGCTACAAATTATATACCATATAAAGTGCAATCATAATGCTTTAAAATGAAGCATAAATGACTGTCATAGCATGAAAACTGTCAATGTTATTTGCAGCCATATCGGAACCTCAAACTACCGCGTTTTTAAAGCTGTGAAAATAATTCTATGATCTATCCAATTGGCCATTTTCCAAAAATACATTATGGAATAAGTTATATACCAAAACAAATGGCAACTATAATGCAATAAAAAGAATATAAACGACTGTTATAACATGAAAACTATAAAAGTTATTTGCAACCATATCGGAGCCTTGAATTACCGCATTTTTAAACCTGTACCAATAATATACCGATCTATCCAACTTGTAAAAATTCATTATGCCACAAATTATACACCAAAATAAAGTGCAACTGTAATGCTTTAAAATGATGCATAAACTATTGCCCTATGAAAACTGTCAAAGTTATTTGCAACCATATCGGAACCTCAAATTACCGCGTTTTTAAACATAGAACAATAATTCTACCGATCCTTCAAATTGACCATTTTTTAGACGAACACATTGTGCCACAAATGATATACCAAATTAAGTGCAATCATAATGCTTTAAAATGATGCATAAATGACTGTCATAGTGTGAAAACTGTCAATGTTATTTGCAGCCATATCGGAACCTCAAACTACCGCGTTTTTAAAGCTGTGAAAATAATTCTACCGATCTATCCAATGGCCATTTTCCAAAAATACATTATGGAATAAGTTATATACCAAAGCAAATGGCAACTATAATGCAATAAAAAGATATAAACGACTGTTATAACATGAAAACTATAAAAGTTATTTGCAACCATATCGGAGCCTTAAATTACCGCATTTTTGAACCTGTACCAATAAATATACCGATCTATCCAATTTTTGTAAAATTTCATTATGCCACAAATTATACACCAAAATAAAGTGCAACTGTAATGATTTAAAATGATGCATAAACTATTGCCCTAGTATGAAACTGTCAAAGTATTTGCAACCATATCGGAACCTCAAATTACCGCGTTTTAAACATAGAACAATAATTACCGATCCTTCAAATTGACCATTTTTTAGACGAACACATTGTGCCACAAAGATATACCAAATTAAAGTGCAATCATAATGCTTTAAAATGATGCATAAAGGACTGTCATAGCATGAAAACTGTCAAAGTTATTCACAACCATATCGGAACCTCAAATTACCGCCTTTTTAAACCTGGGAAAATAATTCTACCGATCTATC